>NC_137695.1:94906642-94974142 GCF_964034855.1 Anser brachyrhynchus
CTTTCCTTTCCTTTCCTTTCCTTTTCCTTTCCTTTCCTTTCCTTTCCTTCTTCTCTTCTTCTTCTCTTCTCTTCTCTTCTCTTCTCTTCTCTTTCTTCTCTTCTCTTCTCTTCTCTTCTCTTCTCTTCTCTTCTCTCTCTTCTCTTCTCTTCTCTTCTCTTCTCTTCTCTTCTCTTCTCTTCCTCTTCTCTTCTCTTCTCTTCTCTTCTCTTCTCTTCTCTTCTCTTCTCTTCTCTTCTCTTCTCTTCTCTTTCTCTTCTCTTCTCTTATCTTCTCTTCTCTCCTCTTCTCTCCTCTCCTCTCCTCTCCTCTCTTCTCCTCTCTTCTCTCTCTTCTCCTCTCTTCTCCTCTCCTCTCCTCTCCTCTCTCTCCTCTCTCTCCTCTCCTCTCCTCTCCTCTCCTCTCCTCACTCCCTCTCCCTCTCCTCTCCTCTCCTCTCCTCTCCTCTCCTCTCCTCTCCTCTCCTCTCCTCTCCTCTCCTCTCCTCTCCTCTCTCTCCTCTCCTCTCCTCTCCTCTCCTCTCCTCTCCTCTCTCTCCTCTCCTCTCCTCTCCTCTCCTCTTCCTCTCCTCTCCCTCTCTCTCCTCTCCTCTCCTCTCCTCTCCTCTCCTCTCTCTCCTCTCCTCTCCTCTCTTCCTCTCCTCTCCTCTCCTCTCCTCTCCTCTCCTCTCCTCTCCTCTCCTCTCTCTCCTCTCCTCTCCTCTCCTCTCCTCTCCTCTCCTCTCCTCTCCTCTCCTCTCCCTCTCCTCTCCTCTCTCTCCTCTCCTCTCCTCTCCTCTCCTCTCCTCTCCTCCCTCTCCTCCTCCCCTCCCCTCCCCTCCCTCCCCTCCCCTCCCCCCTCCCCTCCCTCCCCTCCCCCTCCTCCCCTCCCCTCCCCCTCCCCTCCCCCCCTCCCCTCCCCTCCCCTCCCCTCCCCTCCCCTCCCCTCCCCTCCCCTCCCCTCCCCTCCCCTCCCTCCCCTCCCCTCCCTCCCCTCCCCTCCCCTCCCCTCCCCTCTCTCCTCCTTCTCTCCTCTCCTCTCCTCTCCTCTCCTCTCCTCTCCTCTCCTCTCCTCCCCTCTCCTCTCCCTCCCTCCCCTCCCTCCCCTCCCCTCCCCTCCCCTCCCCTCCCCTCCCCTCCCCTCCCCCTCCCCTCCCCTCCCCTCCCCTCCCCTCCCCTCCCCTCCCCTCCCCTCCCCTCCCCTCCCCTCCCCTCCCCTCCCCTCCCCTCCCCTCCCCTCCCCTCCCCTCCCCTCCCCTCCCCTCCCCTCCCCTCCCCTCCCCTCCTCTCCCCTCCTCTCCCCTCCCCTCCCCTCCCCTCCCCTCCCCTCCCCTCCCCTCCCCTCCCCTCCCCTCCCTACCCTCCCCTCCCCTCCCCTCCCCTTCCCTTCCCTTCCCTTCCCTTCTCTTCCCTTCTTTTTCTCTTCAGGAAAATTCAAATTCATATTTCATATATACAGTCTTTATCTAAACTATCCAGAGTACAATTTTCCAGTGCTAGGTTGGGTAGGCATAGTAGACAAACCGCAGAACTGTTCTTATAGTATCTCCACCTCTAAGCTTGTTCTAGAGTAGGCACCTTGGAATTTCTATTCTTGCCAATAATATAGATCAGATAATGTGCCTAAATCAAAGCCTCCTCAGTCAAGCCCAGAGCTTTCCTGAAATACAAATAATAAATAAGGCTCTCCTGATTTGTTTGCTCTGATTTGAAAAGCCAATAAGCATCATGTTACGCATTCACTTGCAGCTGGTTTGTGCTCAGAAAGAGTTGCTAGTTAGGAAATGTCCTCTTCACTTTAATATTTCATTCTGTACTAGTCCACAAAGCAAAAATACTGAAATAGATATATTTTAGATTTTTTTTGCAATAGAGTATGAGACGACTCATATTCTCTCTCATAGGAGAGAAATTTCTCATTTCTCATTTGAAATTTCTCAGTGAGAAATTTCTCATTTCTTTTTCATAGGAAAGAAAATGTGGCCTAAAAGTATCTAAGATTTATCAAAGGTGCTATTATTCCCTGTTGACTCCTCCTAGTACGTCTTTCATCAGTCTAATAGTTACTTATTAATTTATTTGACTTTGTTCACATGAAACTGCTATGTATTAATTTATTTGACTTAGTTCACAAGAAACTGCTATGTCTGTTCCCCAGAAACTACTAAAATCTGCTAGGAATTCCTAGGAGTGTTTTTTCAAGACTGAAGTAAGTAGCTTGAACAACCTCCAGCTTGAACTAAGTTTATTCAGCAATAGTTTTTTCTACGCAGCACCACCTCCAGATTTCTTCTAATGGCCCCAAGTGATCTGAAGGGATGTTTTGGGCTTTATCTTAATACACTAACAAGAATCAGAATGTAGAGTTTCCCAAGGAGGAAAAAAAATGAGTTGACAGCTACTAACACTTATTCTAAATTGTATTATAATGTAATACAAAATTATATGTTAAAGATTTAGGTTCAATAAGTTGTGCATGTACGTATAAGTACATTCTAAAATAAAACAGAGAAAAAGTTTTGCTCTTTCAATTTTCCCTATATTTGTACTCTATTATTTGCCTCCACTACATTTCCAGTTGGACAGTCAAGACATCATAAGATATACTGAATATTCTGATAAATCTTTCTGTCATGACAAAATTGGCATTTGCCTGAAACCTTCTACTAGTCAGTGTTTGATTTCTATTACATGGCTTACTTCTATTCAATTAGTGCCTCAGCAAGCTGGAGCAGGAATGATACACATTGACAGCTAATCATGAGAAAGCTGTTTACTGCTGGTTAAAAAATGCCCAGCGATCACAACATGCAGTATATTATTTTGGTACTTTCCTGAAAGGATGAATACTGTCAAAAGTCTTGATTCTTTCTTAGTGTCCCCGGATCATGAGAAAGGAAGAATGGCTAATCTCAAGATTGCAGTTCCTAGTAAAAATCCATTCAGTGTTTACCTGAAACTTGATGTACCTGAACTCACTAGACACCTCCATGTTGACATGACACTAGGGCCAGAACTGCGCTAGTGTAAGCAGTTGGCAAAAAAATAACACCTATTCTAACCTCATATGAGATCCAAAACCAAAGAAAAACAATGTCTACCTTCCTTCCTGAGACACTAAGAAGGAGCTGACATTAAAGAACATCCTACATAGCCCAACTTCTGTTCTTCATGTATATAATACATGTGTATGCTTTCTATATGTTATATGTATTTATATCTACCAGTGTATGTACTTGCATATATACTTCCAATCCAAAAACTCATGACTGTCTTTTATATTTCTACCTCTCAGGGGCATCAAGAGGGTTGGAAATCTCACTCATAATGCAGCTGGCCTCAGTCTGACATTTGTACTGTCTGGGAAGGTTAAAACCCAAACAACCTTGGTCACCTAGAGTGTAAGTGCTTGGTTCCTGTTGTGGAAACTAAGCTACCATATAAAATAATAAGAGATTTATAGGGATCTTTTTGGTGTAGGTGCATTTTAAGTGAGCATGCAGAGGAAGGGTATTAAGTGACAAGTGTTAACTGTGGACAAGTGTTAACTGTGGCACTTTAGGTGGTTTGAGTGGGGTGGAGGGGAAGTAAAGGAGGCAATTTGCTCTTGTTCATGTGGCAGGGTACAGCAAATTTCTATCAGTATCTCATTAGTCAGAACAAACTAGCAACCAGAGAATATGTCTTTTTTTATGTGTGTGTTTTGTTTTTTCCCCTCTTTCCGGTGGTTGAAGACTCATAGATGAGAGCAACTGTATGATCTTTATCATAGACAAAAGCCTGTGAGCCCCCAGTGTTTTAATCAAAACAGTAGGGACCTTTAGCGATGAGACCCATTTAGCTACAATTCCTACTCTAACTGCTGAGTTTCTCCTGAGGGAAAGAGCTGCTCTGTTACTTCCCAGAACTGTCTGTCACAGAGGAAGTGCTCAAGCACAGCTTTCCCTGTGATTTAGAGATGTAAAGAGTAAAGTTGTGTCTGATCATTGCTCTGACTGGGCAAAGTGAAGAGACTTTTCATGCCCTTCTAAACCCTTCATATTTGTTTTCTTTTGAGGCAGTGGACAGCAAGGATATTAAAAGTGTCAGGTTTGTTCAGTCTAGAAAAATGAAGTGAAGGGGAGATATGATAGGTGTTCAACTGTGTATAGTTGAACTATAGTTGAAGTATAGAGATGAAAGGAATAAACTGTTCTTGTGCCACATAGATAAGACACACAGCAATGGAAATAAATTATGACAAGGTAGATTCAGGTTAGACACCAGGAAAACACCCAGTAGTAATAAGGCACTGGAATAGATCTCTAGAGGTTTCTTGCTATTGGTAAGCAAACACCTGTGAGAAATAACAGATATAATTTTATATGCCTTCACACAAAGGTGTGAACTTACAGGACCTCACTAATCCTGTTTTCATAACCCTACCTATGAATACTACGTAACAGTATAAAACTATCCTCAAATTCTTATGTTACATATTATATTCTATAGTATATTTTCTATGTTCTTAACTTAAACTTAATATATGATACTTGGTTGATTACATCACTCAATATCTTAGTATAATAGCCTTCTATTTATGTCAGTGGCTTATTAGGCCTAGATCAATAGCAAAGTTTCTACCAAAGTTCAGAAGTTTGATGCAGTGGTCGTTGGTGCTTCAGTTAAGTCACAGATCTTGCATTCGTTTGTGATATGTATTATTCTGTGAAGAATATGCATATCTTTACTAGCTTCTTTCAAAGCTTATGAAAATCTGAGACTGATTTGTGGCTGTACTATTCCAATTTTTATACAAATGCAATTGTAAAGGAATTACAAAAAATCCTAGTGAATAAGGTCCATGGTTTAGTCTAAATGAATAAGAAAAACATGAGAGTTAAGTAGAATGCATGTCTTAAGGAATTAACATTTGTGCTTACCTATAGGTATGACAGGCCACTGTGATACCTATAGGTATGACAGAAATTTGATTCCCATATTGTTCAAAAACCTGTAAGCAGCTGTCTGAAAGACTTCAAGAGTAGATTACTCAAATACTAAAACATACAAACTTGGGGCTAATAGTAGAAATGAACAGCAGCCAAATTGGCTACATCAAAATTATTTTTATCCCATGTTCTCTTTCCAGAGTGATCAGTGGCACATACTTAAAGATGACAAGACACCTGGTAAATATATTTTCCCCTGGCATTTCTTCCAACTTAGAAAAATTGCTTAAGTGCCCATTATTCAGAGAAGTATCTGTCTGGAGTGAGGCTGTGAAGTTGAGGTGGATTTACCCTTCAGCAATGTGCCTAGCCTTTCAGAAGCCATTCTTATTTTTGGCCTCCTATAACAAGTAGTTCCTCTGTTACATTGCACATGGTGTACACATTTACATGCGGTAAAAAAAACTTTCTTCCCTTTGTTGTCTGCTAATTTCACTGGCAACTCTATAATGTCTACATCTTGTGCTTATCCAAAGCAGCGAATAATTTATTCATCACCCTCATGGCATTCAGGATTATAAAATTCTTACATCTCAATTTAGCCATCTTTTCCCACACCTATTCTGTTTTGTTTCTCTTCTTATAGGAATTAAGAGACTTCTGCTTCCCCTTTAGTTTCTCTAGTTCTTACATGGTTATTTTGAGACTAGATTATGTCACCTGTGTGGAGTATTCGAAACGTGGCATCAGAATGCATTTTTTGGTGTTGTGATTATGATCTCTTTGTTCTCTATTTCTTTCCCAATGATTACATTTGCCTCTTTGCTGATGAATGTTCAGATTGTATTCTCAGAGACTGATCTGTATACTGCTTTCTGGAGTGGCAATAGATGATTTAGAATCTGGCACAGAACACGTATAAATAAAATAGCATTTTAATCAACCTATGCTACTTTACATTTATTGACAGTGAGTTTTACTCAGTATTATAAGAATCTTCTGTATTTCTTCAGCCGCTCTTCTGAGTAATTATGTAGTGCAGGAAGAAGAATGAGTACAGAAAAAAACACTTTAGCAGTTCCCAGTTAATGGAGCGAATGCTAGGAAGTCAGTCCTACCTAGCTAAATTCAAGCAGATATTTGGGAGATTTAACTCACGTTTGAGTCATATTTGAACCCAAATCTGAAAAACAAGTCAGAACTACCTCTATATTGGTTCGTGTCTCCTGTGCCAGACATGGCTTGAACAGACTGGAAACTCTATGTACTTAAGGAAGGTACATTTTTTAGGGGTGAGTATTTAATGTTTATGGATTATTTTCTGTTGCTTATGTTATTCCCATTGCAATGGAAGAATAAGTTGGTCACCTACTAAGAAACTACTAACTTGTAATTAACTGCATTCTACATATTAAAAAAGGGAAGACAGTGAAATATTCATTCCATATGGCCTTGTAATTAGTTTGCCTATAGTAAACACTGCTATTCACAAAATCATATCCAGCGAGGGCTACATTTTGCATTGCAAACTACTAATGTTGTGTTCATAGCAATGTAGTACTGATATGTAAGTATGTTAATTACAGAACAGAGATAATGAAGAGATCATAATAGAGAAGGTAGGTATAAGGTTTCACTTAATCTGTATTTTACCGCTTCCTGACATCTGACCTGTCTTTGCAGCCCTGATACTCTTTCAATATAGGTGTTGTTGTTTATTTATTTCCTTGACTAAAGAGTTATGAATGCATGTAGGATATTTAAAGTGATACTTGTGAAGCTGAACAGGCAGAAATATTGCCATTAGCTCTCTTTTTGGATCTCTTCTTGGAGTCCAAGTGAAACTATACATTAGTGAACAGTGAACATCAGTAAAGTGGGAAACAGAGAAAAATGTTCTGCATTTTGATGACAAACTATTTATTCCTGGGTAAAAGAGAGGAATTTGAATCACATTTAACAGGTATTTTTATAGGCTGTGGAAAAAGTGAACTGATAAAAACTGAAGTGTGATATATCTCTTATGATGGCTACAGTTAAAAGAGAGTTCAAAGCAAAACAAAACAACAAACAAACAAACAAACAAACAACAACAAAACAAAAAGTTGTTCCATCAGAGGTTCTGAAACTTCCAGCAGCCAAAGACCAGGTCTGCATGCCATGTTAGGACAGAGTATACACCTTGTAATACATAAAAGAACTTTAAATCAGCTACAGCTGAAACTGGTACCTAGTAGCACCCTGGGGCAGTCTGAACAGGGATGACAATCAAGAAATACTTCACAAAAGCTATGCCTTATTCACAATTCCGTGCTAAGTCTTCCTGAGGAAAGGTTGAAGAAAATTTACTAAGCAATTCAGCTATTAACTGTTCCTAACTACATTGTTCTTGATCTACCAACATCAGAAGAAAAGAGGAAAAACAGCAGCTCAATTTAAAGAAACATAACGGGGGGTTTAATCCAAGTTTCAGAAATCAGTATTTTAATTGCAGTTTCTGACTAGGGGAGATTTTGTATGGAGATTTTTCAAGAAGCGACAATACACACTAGTACTTAACAAGTTGCTGTTATAGTAGCTGAGCTTTGAAGACAAGAAAGACACTGACTTTTTTTTCTTTATAATTTTCTTAGATTCTTATCAAACAAAGCCAGAGAACAAACTGTTCCATTTTGCAAGTTTTCAAACTTTGAAAGGTGTGGTTTTGCCCATTTCCATGGAAAGAAAACTATTTTTTTCAAACATTTTTTCTTAAAAAAATCATGGTGAAATACTCACTTTCATATGCAAGCATGCACGTGTGCTTGTGGTCCGCAGGCTCCAGATACTTCTCAACCTTTTTTCTTCTAGCCTTAGTCATATTTGATTAATCTTTAAACATAGTACATGGCAGTTTGATAGTTTTTTCTTACAATATTTTATTTGAAATTTCTATATAGGTTTGGATAAATATTGGTTGATGCTGAGCATTATATTTCTTAATCAAGGAAGTGCAGCTGTCCTTCCAAACACTAATATTCACCCAGTCTCTGTAGACAAACTAGTATTACTTTATAATTTTGCAATAAAAATTTAAGCCAAAATTAAGGATAGATTATTTTGTCTGTGTGTCAATGCATGACTCAGTTTCCTAGACACCAACTTGGGCTTGAAAAAAATCTAACTTGTCCCAAAATCATTCTGAAATTTAAATACCTGCTGGTTACATTGTACTCATGAAACATCTTTAAATACATAAAATGCATTTTGTTCCACTATTTTTTATATATATTCTCAAGTGTTAGATGTTAAAATTTGTGCTTGAGTGTCAGAAATATTGTTGTATTCTTACAATATTGTAATTTGTGTAATTAACTAGAATTGTAATATATTTGTGTTATAATAGTTATTAATATATAGTTAAAATTTATTCATACACCCATTATCTTTATTACCTCTTTTCTCTTTAATAGATATACAGCTAGAATCTTGCTATTTACTGCATTACATTTATATCATATTTTTTATTATATATTAAAACTTGTAGTAACTACAGGTAGAGACACACTATGGTATAAATGCACAGTAGCTGAATCTAATTCTATTTTAATTACAGTACTGTCACTGTAAAGCATGATCAGGCTTCCAACCTGCTTTCCTAAATAAATAAATAATACTCTGTCACACTTTTGGTCTGTCAGCTGTGAATCCCCCTCTATCTCCAATAACTCTTGAATGTTTTGCCAATCTCAGCCATCTTAAAAAGAGAATTTAAAATGCTATTTTGAATATGTCCACATGCTTCATGAAAATCAATGTTAGTGTGGAAGAGAGCTCTGAACAGAACATTGGTAGGGGAAAACTTCAGCCATTATACACCCTCCAGCCTGGCCACCTGCCACTCAGCCATGCATGAAGTTCTTGTCCATTTATGATGCCATTAAACATGGGTACAGCAGGAGCTGAGGCCCAGAAATGAAGTTATTTGGCTGCAGTGGCTCCTTTCCTTGCTTTAGAACTTGTACCCTCTTGCAAGGTGTTTATACAGATTTTCTAAATCTTTAAAATACTTCACAAAGTTTTTATAACTGACAATAGCTTTAAGTTCTAGGTGGGACTTGGAGAGGCAGAAAAGGTATAAACATAGAATAGTTTTTGTTTTTTTTTTCTTTAATTGCTGAATCTTAGACATCTTAAACATTTTGATTTTGTGGAAGTTTTTCTCCTTGTTTCTGTCACTTTGTGAAGCCAACAGACTTACTCCACACAGAAAACAGGTAACTGATCCCTAAATCTTTCAGACAGAGCTTGCACAGCTGGACAATTCTGGTATGTTGTCAGGGTCCATTTTCAGTCAAATGCTTTGTCCAGTGTGTCATGGTATCTCAAAGCCACAGCGGAATGCCTGAGTGTCGAATAGATAATGATTATCATAAAACAGGAAAGATAATTAATGAAGAGTTACATGTCATTTAAAAATGAGTTTGCTGTAATCTTCCTTAACCTTTGCTCTCTTTGTAAGAAGTGTCCTCAGAGGAACATTCCCCAGTTCAAGGGTGAAAAAGGATACTATAATGTAACAGTTCTCATTTTTAAGTAAAATCTGGGTTATTATGATTCAGTTGGAGTTTAATCCTGTGATTTTTTTTGTTATTATTTTTTTTAATCTCAACATTACATGACATCATTAAAGACATTTTATATTGTTTTTGCCTATGGTTAGAAATAATGTCTGCTTAATCAATTCCATTATGCATTCAACCATCCATGACACATCAAAGGCTAATAAGATTTTTTAAAAACTTTGCTTGCTTAAAATGATTTCCCTCCAGATCAAGATGCAGAGCACAAAATATTAATCAGTTTAAATAAATATCAAGACTACCCAAATAATATGAATAATTGGCACAGTGCAGTGCCTACTGCCCAGTTCCCAACAGCTGGTCACATTGGCACATGGCACCATCTCAACAGTCTTTGAGATAATGACTTTGGCATCTGCCGATGAGCGTTTGCTACTGCCCACAGAATTTACAACTCACAAGTGGGAAACAGAGGCTCCAACAGAACTTTTTTATGCAAGGTCTTTGAAATTTATTAATGTAATGCAAACACAAGCCTTCCAACCCATTAAATTGTTGATGTTATGCGAATCCACTCTGGAATTGCAGATCCTCATTAACATTATTTGCATGTTAATCTGCATCTTTTTAATTAGTGATATTATTTATGCACATAATTTTCGCCTACTGGTGCCAAGGCTGAAGCACATTAATTAATCTACTGAGATGCCAAACTGTTTATTTTCTCCCGTACTTTTATTTGTTTACATGGTGTTTTGGATTCAGGGAAAATAAAAAAGAGCCTCAAGAATAAAAGCAGAAAGACAAGATTAACTAAAAGCTCTTTTTGTTTTCATAATTTAAATTGTAATATTAGCCAAATGTTGTGTTTCTTCCCTCAGAGATCGGTTATTCAGTTACATTACCTTGATGTATTATTAAAATTTATAATGGACTCTGGAGGCTTCTTTTAGTTCTCTCCTTCATTTACAGAATATACTCAATGTTATTTTAATCTTCCTACAACGCTTCCATGCATAGGCAATGATCAGTTCTCCCTTGCGAATCTCCAGTGCTGCTCCATTTTGCACAACTGATAAACATTTAAATAAGCCTTTTCAAAAAAGAATAGCATACTAAAATTATTAACCCATTAATGGAGTTAGGAATTGCCTGACAATTCATCTTTCTTCAAACTAGGTCAATTGTAACATTTATCTGATCAACAGCACCAAACTGGTCTTATCTCTGAAATACTGGATGCCTTACATAGAAAAGTTTAGAAAATATTGACTTCAGTATCATCATTACCTTTCATACATAGTCATATATTACACTGGCTTGCATTTCTCCCTATCTCCTTTCTTTCTCTTTCTCTCACACACATACACTGATTCACCTCCCCAAACGGTTTTTCTCTACCTAAAAGCAGCAATGCAATGTTGTATCTTTCCATGGATCCTTTCAGGGAAAAAAAATGAGTGCCAGATCCTGTAGAAAGGTAGAAGTATTCTTTCCTGACTTGTGAAAAGCTTCTGCCTGTAACCCTGGAAGAACTGCGTGACACCAGATTTTAAAACTATGCTGTTAACCATGTTTAACCATGTTTTAAACCTTGCCCAGGATGGACATCAGACCACTATGATACTGGAAGGAAATGTCAGATTTAAAGCCCCAGAGGACCATCGATGTAACAGGTTGAAAGTAAAAAATGTAAGGCTTGAAATGCAAGAATAAATCCTTGGAGACATGGATTAGTGGAAATGGACAAAAGAAGCACTCAAAGATGGGAAGTGTATTTAATTCACATCATTTTCCCATGTGAGGCTTAGGTACAGATGCATGAATACTGTCTATAACTTCAAATACTATATTTTATGTTTTCTGTTACTGAAAACTCTCTTTTTTTTTTCTTTTATTTTTATTTTTTCCTTTTTTTTTAATATTCTCATCTGTTTTTCTGGTCATGATGGTCCATACACATTCATTCCCAGTCTATTCTGGGAAGGGAGAGCTAGATAGCACCTGCATGACTTGGCCAAGTAGGCATATTCAGCTTAAGCCCTTATTATAGTTTAATATCTTCAGGCTGGTCCCCCCAACCCCTCTCTGCTAGCTGAGTAAATTAGTTCAATCAACAACTGGTTACATTGACTCCATTTGCTCGTAAGTGACACTAAGCAAATGTTTAAACCCCCCTGTCAGAGGGGTATGAAACACCTCAGGTAGAGTCAAACGCGCCAATGTTTATCACGATATTTTTTTTTTCCCAAACATGCCTTCTAAAAATTTAGGCTAACACCATGTAGTTTTTGTCAGCCACCAACGTTTGATGTAGTTGTGGAGAAGACTTCTAACTAATTGCATTAGGCCAAAAAAATACTCTGTGTCTGCACCTTTGTATTCAACCTGCAGCATATTTTGGAAATTACAATTTAAATGGATGCTTGTCTGTATTAAGTAATGTATGATAGACTATATTTGTCTCAGTTGAAAAAGAAAGCATATAGCATTATATTGTGTTCTTGAGAAATAAAAGATTACCTTGAAATTATAGGCTTTTATAATTCATTGAAAAAATGGGGCAGAACTAAGGCTGCATATGCAACTTATTCATTTCCCAGCATCAGTTAAATATTTATGTCTTCCTAACATATTTTTTCTTAATGAAGTCATAGTATATAATAACATATTTTAGTATGGCTATGCACATGCATGACACAGTGAAAAACAGAGAGGATAAGGAAGTGCACAACTTGGAGAGAGGAAATGATGAGCTGGCATGTGAATTATGCAAATATCCCAGTGACATAACAGGAAAACTTTTATTTTAAAATGCCCCTATCAGAATGAAATTTATATATTACATATGGCATAAGTTACAGAAGCCTGTTTTAAGAATATTTTAGATTTGCTGTAATATTTTAATATCATGGAGTTTGTTTGTTTTCTGATATATTTTTTTTTCCTTTTTCAAACTCAGGTTTTCAAAAAATCCAAATGCAAAAGTAAAAAAAACAAACAAACAAACAAAACTTTATAAACTAATGAAACTAAGTAATAACCATGTGAAATTGCAAGACAGTTGAATCACTAGTTAAGCTAAGAAATTGCATAACAGAGATGTCTATACTTATCCCTTACAAATCTGTTCCTAGGTGAATTTGCCCTAGGTAACACATAAAGCTTGTGTAAAGCCAGAAATAGTATTCACATCTCTAGGCTTGTACCCTTGTTCCTTACTGATGCTTATGCCCATTTGGCATTGGGCATGGTCATAAAGTGATCAAATTCATTGGCTATTTAGCATTATTAAAATGAAAGAAAAAAATGATCTGGGTTGTAAGTCTTTTTCAAATAAACATAAAATGAAATTTGTCATTATTTGTTCTTCATTATTGGTTAAGGAAATATAAATTCTTTCTATAGCTCATTATTCACCATGTATTCATTTAGGGCCAAAGTTTCAGCCCAAGGGATCACTCACACAGATTTGCCTATTTGCCTGCAGACCAGGATTGGCACATAGAAGTAGGGTAATTGTTCATGGAAATTAGTTGTTGGAAATACCGGAATCTGACCTGCACATGTTCCAGCCCAATTTAATTTTTCCACAGGTGTATATTCCTGAAAATTCATGAAATTTTACCCTAACTCATCTTTGTGACAGAAAGGATATTATCCTTTTAAAATGAATATAAGCTAAAATATTTACTGAAAATTCATTTAAGTACAGAAGGATAAATGTAGGTACTGAGTGATCTTGTCATCTCAGCTGTAAGTGCATTCTATAAATATTAAGTGTTGTTCAAGAAATGATGTAATATGTCTGTTCTGTGAGTAGAATTTCAACAATTGCATCTGTCAAAGTATTTTAAAAATACACATTTTTCACTGCAAAACTGTTGTCAGAACACCTTCCCTAACAGATAACTGTGTCCATATTCTTATTTGTAATTACTGAAGTGAGCATATCTTATTCCATGTATGGATCCAAACCTTTTGTTTATACTATACACAGAAGTGACAGATTTTTTTATTATTATTTGTTTACTGGCTGAAAATGTAAGTGATCTTCAGATGTTCGTAGTCACAACTGTGGAATTTAATTTTCTGAACATAACTCCCTATAAAAAGAATATTCTTTTTCCAGGCTTTGCTGGGGTAGTGTGAGAGCATACCAAGCTAAATATGTTTTCCTTTCCTTACCATAACACAGAAAGACAAAGGGCCTTGTTTTTATTTTGGTTGATGAAAAAAAAAATTTTATGATGAATTCCAGTATTTAAGAGAGCCCATGAATAAATTATTTATGAGGAACATACATCCAAAAACTTCATGAAAAAAAATAAAAATAAAAATAATAAAAATAAAAAATAAAAAAATAAAATATAAAATGTATACCTGCAATTAAATATTTTTTTATAGCTTGAATATTTTGACTTATTTTTCTCACAGTAATATTTTTTAAAGTTACTGATGTGGCTCTAATGATAAGACTGTGATAACAAAAGGGTTAAACATTTCCTTTCTAACTTAAATACATAGAAACTGGGAAAAACAGGAATAACCAAGTGACAGACAAAGACCTGTTCAGGTTTAGTACAAGTAGTCATTCTCTTAAAAATTGTGCAAATTAGATCCTAAATCTGAAGCTTAAAGGTTATTTTTCTGCTATGATTTTCCATCCTTAAAGATGTCCCCACTGGCAATCTAGTTTTTTGTTTTGTTTTGTTTTGGTTTTTGTAGGTTTGTTTGTTTTTGTTTTGTTTTGTTGATGTTTTTCCTGCTGAATTTCCTGCTCTTGGTTAGAATTAGATTTATGCTTCCACTTTCCAAGATGCTGGATGGGGCAGCAATGATGCTAGCAGGTAGACCATTAACCCTTCTCCCTATAAAACGTACTTACTCACAGGAGTATTTAAAGAATTTAGGTCAAACTTGCTCAACTACATCACTTTTCAGCTATTACTGTTGTTACTCCTCTTCCAAGCAATGTTATGTGCACTTAAAGAAGTAATTCATGGCTTCACAAAGCATGTGCTTTGTGCTTTTATAGACATAATTTTCTAATACTTTAAATTAAGTAAAAATAAAATAAAGTAAATAAAGATTTTAAAAAATATTTTTAAAAAAATATTTAAAGATTTTAGGGGTATCTTTTATCAAACACTCAGATTTCAGAGTCATTCTTGATAAATTCCTTTCAATTACATGTTAAGGAAACAGGTGTGCAGTGACATTTACACTACGTGTGTTAGTTTACAACCTCTTTAATTATAAACAGTCTCTAAAGCACTTTCACATACCCTTAAATGTAGCTGACCCTTTTTATATAATTTCATTTGGCTGTTAGTGTTTGGAGAATATCCAACAAAGCACTTCAGCAAATTCAATAAAATACATACTGTAATTAACGTAAAATCCAATAATGATGGTAAACTTGTCCTCCCAGAGAATGGCTGTTAAGACATCATAATTTGGCTATTGGCTTAAATATTTTTTACTGAATTACATAACAACAGTAGTTTAGAATTCATCCTGACTTAGAATACAAGCTTTAAATACTGTGCTGTGTATGCAAATCATATCAAGGATACCATACACATATCTCAAATGCTAGCATAAATGTATGAGTAAGCATATTGCAAATTTATATTACTACTTGTCCTCTGTTACAACTGCAGAGGATGAATTTATATGTAGCTTCAGTTCAAGGTTTAGCTTTACATTTACTTCAGTAGTAATTCTGGCAAAAATGACAGAGAGATGAACTGAGCTGTGTTGTTATTCAGAAATTTATTCCAGTGTTTACATTCATATATGACTGTGTAGAGGAAAGAGGAATGGTATCTTTCATCAACAGCCATTAAGTAAAATCAAGCAGTTAGGGCAATTTCATTTTCTGACATATATGCCCATTTAAAATATCTATTCTATATGTCAAACCAGATAATGTAAAAGTGGATTTTAATGGGAATAATGTATCTGACTTTATTTTAAGTGTACCTATCATTCTATATTTGACAGGCAGCATCACAAGAATTTCTAACATGCAATATTTTTGGCATTCTTCTCTGTAATGACCTGTCCACCCAGAAGACTTTCTAAACTAGAAGAATGAATCTGGGTCTGAACAGAAAAATAAACTCCTCACAATCAGCTTGTATTCAAGATGCTTCCAATGTTATTATTACATTAATAATGCATTTTTAGTTGTCAAAACTGATCAGCATCATAGTTTTATCCTAGATACTGTTTATTATAAATCACTTCACAACAATACATTATTTTTAGGTGAATAAGAAACAAAACCATTCACTGTCAACCAGAATTAACAGTCAGGAAGCTGTAGTCTTTTAGAAGGGGAAATAAGAAAATTAGCATACAGAGATCAGTTTTAAAATATCAGCATGTACTTGTTGACATAAGAATATGAACAATGTGTAGTCAGGCTGAAAGATTAAAGTTACCTCAAACATTTCCTAATTGTTCTTGTTGGCTAATGATAAAGTAATGTTTGAGCAATAACAACATTTTTAGAGTTTCAGTCAGGATTTGTAGCATGTATAAAATAGGTATTTTTGAAGAACCCTCTCAAGAATCAGAATTCTTTAATTCAAACTTTACTATTGTAAAAATACGTTAATCTTATCCTCAGACCTTTTAAAATCCTATTGTTTACCAGTTACAATAACAATTCAATTTACACATTATGTTTATGTGTGTTGAATAGAGGGGAGACATTCCATCAGAGAGATCCCCATTGCTAGAACAGATGGGCACTGTCTCAGCACTGTTAAACAGGGCGATGTGGAACATTTTATTTCACACATCAAGCAAACCTAGTACAATTAGCTGTTTTCAGTGCTTTTGACACTTTGGTGTAGAAAATCTCCTCTCACCTGGGGAGATGAGTATAAGACATCTGAATCAGTTTTGACTTGGGGAATTCCATATGTAAAAACTGACATTTTCTTTTTTCGGTTTCCCACCCAATGCCCCAGGTCCCTAGAAAAAACTGTTAAATGCTAGTGAGAAAAAAAATTGTGACGTTCCATCCTCTTTTGTCTTACGTGAAAAATCACTATTTTCATACTAAATTATCTTTATAATTTCAGTAAAAGAAATTATAGTTAGTTTCTGCTGCATATGAATGACTACATTTGACATTTCAGCCCTAGTTCAAAAGATCTCCATGATGCTGGTCAAATATCATTATTAAAAATGGGAAATTGAGTCATAGGGAAGCTATGGTGCAAAGGACTTCATAAGTCAAAAAATAGGTACAAGTCATTACCACTGAAAAACAACTCCAGGCATTCTTGTGGGCTAGTCTTGATCCCCAGTAAATAAATAAGACTTAAGGTACCCCCACAAGAAATGTCTTAAGGGGCTAGTCATAATCCAGAGTTCTAACTTACATATTACAAACTGCCAGGATACTTGAATGCTAATTATCTTCAGAGTTCCAAAATATTCAAAAAAAACCCGCAAAATATTTCCCTTGAGCTCCCCGAACTGGTGGTGGCAATTCCCTAATTATAGTCTTGGTAAAACAGTTTTGAGTGTTGTGCTCTCATGCCTGCAAATGTCAATGAATCTCTTCCAGCACCTTTGCATGTTTCAGCCCCAAATGGTACCAACTGGAAAAAAGGCTTTGAAGTGCAAACTTGCTTCTAAAGAATATGAATAACCCATATAATCATTTCCTGCCAGTTATCTTGGGATAATGAAACCTTAAGTGGCAATAAAGAAATTATCAGGCCTCTCCTAAAGGATGCTACATATTGCCAGGCAAGCTTAAGGCATGATGCAAAATTCCACTTTTTTTTTTTTTTCTTCTCTGGCACCAATTGTATTTCAAAATTGATTCCAAAGCTTCAAATATGGTGATGGTTCAATCCAAACTGGCAGCAAAGGAACACAATTTACTTCAGTTTATTTACGTATTAACACGTCATCTGGGATGCTGAGACCATAATCCAAAGAAGAAAAAAGATAGCCACGCATGCACAAACAAACAAACAAACAAACAATAAACTCTAAAGAAAAATATTGGGGTATTGTCATCTATCACCTATTATCCCAGGTTAATGCTAGGATGATGAAAATGTCACATCTTCACTGAGTGACTTGCTTAGGTATCTTTTACCATGGACTTTGCAAGCAGGGTTTCACATAGTTTCTGAGGACACAACAGTTTCATTTGTATTTTAAACATATATTGCCTAATACCCAGTATAGATGGCTAGGATTAACAAACTACTATAAAAAGCATTAGTATGCTCACCACGCCCATGAGTATTGCAGTTTGTCGTGAGGTGGTGAATATTAGCCATGAAACACATCCATCCTTAGCTTTACTGAGTGATCAGCTTCCAGCACACTTTTCTCTGTGTCAACGTTACTTCTTTCTGTTTACTCTTCTTGTCTTGCAGGGTGTTAGCTAAAGTACTGCCTCATAGCCCAACAACATTCATATGCCATAAAGAAGGGTTAAAACCCCATGGCACTGCTTTATAAGGTTGGACCTTGGTTAGACCCCTGAAGGTTACATGGCTTTTTTTAGGAGCCATCCCAAGATGTAAGAAGTATCAGCAGCTAAAAACAAGTGTGATTCGTTCATTGTGCAACATCTCTTTCCCAAGCTGCAATATAAGACTGTACATTTTGACAGGCACATCCACTCTTAATCAAAATTAAAAAAAAAAAAATCCAAAGCACTAACTTCAATGCTTCTTTATTTAAATGAGAAATTAGATTAAGGAAATATAAAATCATTTTTATATTATATAAAAAATATTTACTATTATGTTTTAATTATTAATATTTGTAAGAAGGTAAAGTACTTAAATTCACATAGTATCTTTATCAATGTTTTTAACATTGTAGATAAAATATTAGTTAAAAACTGCAACTTTTGCTGAGTGTAGCCAAGTCTCACTATATGGCTTTTCTAATTCAGAAAAGGGGGTTCAAGTTAAAAAGAATGCTTTGATTTGTACAAGTACACTGTAGACTGTTGCATGCCATTCTGATCTGAGGGCTGTCACTTTTCTAGCCATCAAGTGACTTCTGAAGAACCAGAAACCTGTCAAGTACTTCTTTCTGTCAAAAGGCAAAAAAGAAATACTCATTTTGATCTGGAAATTCATCTTGGACCAGGTACATGGGCTTGCTGATGACAATTGCCTCCATGAGGCAATGTTTTTCTTGTATGGTTACATGAACCTTGTATCTGTATCAATCAAAATGTTCTCAAGTATACAACAAGATGCCGAACTTAAGAACAAGTCTGAAGTCCCAGCTGGTTTTCAAGTTAAATAGAATGTGAAGGAGAATGTGACCAGAAAATACTTGTCTTATTGTAAGAAACTCCACTACCACAGGAGATAAATAAATAAATAAATCCAATCGGAACCTCATTTTCAAAGACTTTTCAGCTATGAGATTTAAAACTAAACTAAAACCAAAACAGTACAAAACAAAATCATTTCAGAAATAATAACCATGACAAGGTAACAACAGCTATTTCATTAATGTATAGGTATGGGATTACATGACAACTAACTGGAGTTGAACTATGGCAATACAAAATGAGGTAAATCCTTTAGGATATGGAAGGCTAAGCAATTGATTTAAGAAAGAAAATTTGACCAAAGCAAGTCTCAACTACTCTGGACAAAGATTTTGTGACATCTAATATTACCACCAACACATAAACTAAATCCTTTGAAATCTGATCTTGTTAACACAGCACACAAACAATGTCAGACACTTGCCTATGTTGAAGCTTTACTCAGTTACAGATGATCTTTTGGGAAAAATTCATTCTCGTGAAGAACACCATAAACCTTCTGAAGATAAGAATCTTCTTTTATCCCTGGTAGGAGAGCATCCATCCAATCCAATCCATCCAATGTTAACAACATAAATCTTAATCCATTAACTTGCAATCATTTTAATAAGCAATTAAAGTAGTTAAGAAATGACTGAGATATGTAATCTATTTTCTCTGATTGTTAACTGCTTCATAATTGATTGCTTAGTATTTCTTAAATGTATGAAATGCATTTATTCTTAAATGGTGTTTGTTTGAACATGTAATGTTTCATTGTGAAAAGATAATGAGTTTAGAAAATTATTGTATACAACATTTTTTCCATGTGACAGATCCTCCATATTCGTTGCAGGATCTGAATTCTGAGATACTTTTTGAAGACTTATAATGCTTGAGGTAAATAAGTAGTTATTACTCAGTGCATAGAGAAATCAATTAAAGGATATTCAATACAAATATTATTAATAGGAATGGATGTTTTATATTATATTTTTGGTTCAAGGAATAGAAGCTTCAGTAATTCTTGACCGTAATAAGATATATTTGTGCTAAACATGTATAAGCTGAAAAATATTGTTGCTGAGGTCATTACATTTGCTTTATGGAAGAAGAAGGTTCATCCATGCTTCCAAAATAAGAAAAAATGTTAACCAGTAGGGACCTTCCCCTGCTGTTCCATGACCAGGGCAGCTGTTTAAGCAAGATTTCCCAGTGGTAACTGTTTCTTCTCCATCTGTAGCCTTCACCTCATAGCAAGGCAGGCAGCTGCCTAGCTTCATTTCTGTTGGTTCATGGGACCATCTAAGTATCTAAGTACTACAGTGCTTTTTTCTTGGGTCCTTTCAGAGCTCAAGAACCATCATATGATTTCTGATAGCCTTAAAATGACATGTAGACCATGGATTGGTCCTAATGACTTTATCCAGTGTGTTTCTAAAGGTACCTTCTATTCTAAAGGAATGCTTGTCCCACCTTGCTTCCCTGACACTAATGATAACAGTGATTATCTTTAGTTCTGGCAATACTATAACACTGTTAATACTATATTATAATACTTTAATACTGTTTGCTCAAGGAGTACTTTGTTCACAGACAAAAAATAAAATTGTGATGTGGTACAGATCTTAATATATGGCTTTCAAAAGGCACTTTTCTTGTGACACTTAAATATATGCATGAATAAACAAGATGCTGAATAACCCTTAAATGTTAAGGGTTAAACGCAGACAGTCAAGGACTCTGCTGGTGTTTTTAGCTGTGCTAGCTTCTTTTGACTTGATTCTTCTTTTTCAATATTATCCTTTTTCTCTACTGCAGTAAAATCCTTTTCTTCCTTTTTTTTTTGCCACCTCAGTCATATAGCTTTTACAACACTAAAACGTAGGGCATGCTGTATCAAAAGCATGCCTTGGCACTGATGTTTGCCTAAGGTCAGCAATAGAAGTTGTGCACCCAGAAGCAGTGACCACAAGGATATCAAATACCAGCAGAGAAAATGTACTGTTTGAGAGGTGAGTTTTGGCTGAAACTAAAATTACTTGACTGTTGTAGAATCTCAGTTGCACTAAAAACCATGTTAAAGATACAAGTACTGAAAAGACTCAGAAAATGCAGAAGTTGAAGACATGTTAAAGGCATATCTTACCCTGAGCTAAAATTTGGTATCGCAGTTGTAAATGGTATTGTCATCTACTCATTTATAGTATCTGATATATTCATACCATATTCATTTATAATATTCATATTACACAATTTGAGCTTTGAATTTTTATCAGATGTATTATATTGCTTTCCACCAGTGACCATGGATTATTTCTCAAACTATACATACATCCGTACTTAGGTTTTCCTTATTATTATTATAGTACCTGCCTTTACCATAACTTCTGACTGGTCAGCTGCCAAAGATAGCTGTATTTGTATTATACGCAATACAAATATGTTTTCAGATAGCCAGAAAATGCTGCCCATTCCTACCTGAAGGTATGTAGCATTCAAGCATCATTAAAACTAGCAGTTGTTCAGATACAATGTCAGGAAAGTAACTTAAGGTGCTGCAACCCTCTCAGTTATGATACTCTTTCTGTTTTCTTAATTCCCTGTGTCTCCTCTAGGTACAAACACAGTCCCTTCTCATTTCTGTATTTTCTCCTTTCTAATCATGGATATCTGCATCGCGTTTAGTATATAGGCAGGTGAACCTATGGAGGCCACATAACTTTTCACTAAAAATCTAGTTTCACAGTTTTACACACTGAAAGATTCTACTTTTTTTTTTTTTTTTCTCCTGGTGACAACATGATATCAAGACCTTTTTTTTTTTTTTTTTTTCAAGAACTTGTCTTTTTCTGCAAGGGAGTGCTAGAGAGATTCAGTGTAACTTCAAGGGAAGGTTTGCAAATAGAGACTTGCAGCACCTCTTTGAAACAGAGATTCCAGAGACAAACACCCTCAGAAACCCTCCAAGATGTAAACAGAGGCAGAGAAACAGATCCTGGCAGCTCCTCCAATGAAAAAAAAGCCTTCAGAAACTGAGAATATTTCAAGCTGTCAGGTAGACCATAGTAGAAAACGGCTAATCCTGGACACTTTCTAATGCTCCAAGCTTTGCTTTATCAATCGATCAGACTTACCCCACATATAATTTCTCAAAGATAATGTAGCTAAGTATTAAATTAAGCAAAAAACTTTAGATGATTTCTCAATTTCTGAAGAAGTATTCATTAATGAAACTACCCCCATATAGCTGACAATCACAGAATTTTCCCAGATCCACCAGATTTTGACCAGGCTACTAGAAAGCTCAAACATGAATAGTTGTGGGCCATTTCAGGTAGGAAGAACAAGTATGTCACTCTTCAACTGCAGACATTCCAAGTATTTAATGTCCTCATTAGAAACTCTACATTATCCAGTGATAAGGTAAGATACAAGAGTCTGTCTGCTGTTCAACAAAGGTTGCAGGCAGATTAATTCTTCTGTTCTCCTACAAAGTCTTTTCTTTCCCATTGTCTTACCCAAGCAGTTGAAGCGACGTGCTGCTAATGTGAAAAGCCTACTTTAACTGCTCCCTGCCCTTTTCTGTATCCTGTGCCACAGCTAAAGCATTCACTTTGCCTGGGGAAAACAGTCTGAAGAGAGCTTTCTTGTAACCAGAGGTCTGAGGGAAAATGCAGCAAGTCATTCCATTCACATGGTAAAATAGATTAAATCTGCAAACCATGGATTTGTAAGGCAGATATGTTTGAGGAGCCTATCCTGACAGCCTAAATTGTAGGGAGTTTAAACAAATGACAAAATTACTCTTTGTCTTATTAGAAAGTTGCAAAGACTGATGAAATCCCACTTACATTTCTTTCCTTCACCCAGCAAAGTCTCTGACAAGACTATGCAACAGCATGCTTAGAATGATGATTCTAGCAGATGATGATGCTAGCAGGTGATCCAGAAAAGACTATGATGCCTCTGCTTTCACCTGAGGATGTGTTGGCTAATGGACTGGGTGCTTGCCCATCCAGCAGAGCTTTTGCAGTTTCTGCCATGTAAATAGGAGAACATGCCAAAACATACTGCTAACAAGAAGGGACCCTTTAGGAAAGAAGTGTCTGAAATAAAAGAGTAACACAAGCTCCTTCAGGTATGTTCACTCAGCCACTTGAAGTGATGACTATGCCCTCAGGAAGGGTCCTTTCACTAAGGGTCTTTTATGGCAACTCATGCTATTATACCCACAACCAAATACAGTAGAGGTGGCAGGGAGTGCTGCATTTTCATCTCTGCCTGCCACAAAACTCACTGCTCATTTTGCATCATGGGGTGAGGAGGAAAGATGAGAAGGAGGAAGTCTTTGGGGAATCAGAGTTGAAGATGCAAAGGAGCAATGACAATTACAATTAACATTTAAAATTTGAACTGCTAATGTTCAGCAGAAATTCTCAGCTTCTGCAGCAGTGATCACTCTTTTTTCCAATGAATGAACTAGAAAAATTTCCTTCATTTTGTACTTTTATTGTTTTTAAATCCACAAGATCTTGCATGCAGAGCTCTTCAAGCCTACAATGACATATATACTTAAATTTAAAACATTTATCTTTTCTGCAGCCTTCTTCTCTTTGAGCCTCAGTTCAGGGCCAACCATCTAAACATCATATTATTGCATTCTTCTGAAGTAATAGGAGCTTATATACAGAGCATGGACTGTTCCAGCCCACGTCCGGCTTCCTGTGGTAAAGCTTCCTGTGGTAAAGTCTCTGAAAAGCAAGACTACACACTAGGAAAGGCTTCCAAAGATGGAAGATACGTTTAAACAGAATAGGATGTTGGTAGAATCAGGAGAACATTTGCTTCTTGATACTGAAGGTCTGACTTGTCCTTGTCATATTTTTTTTTTGAGGGGGAAAAAAAAAAGAAACAGTTTAAGTGATTGCATTATATTTCTGACTATCTGAAGATGTCCACTGTGCCCACTTCCATCAGCATGATCTTGATTTCAGATTTACTTGTTGAAAAGTGATACATTGTTGAGGGAAATCACTCTTTGGGGTCATAAGATTCATTCCAGAGCCTGATGCCAATATTTTGCAGATGACTCTGTTATCTCAAGAAAAAAGAAATGTTCTCATACATGTCATCTCAATAAAAAATAAATGTTCTCTTACACACCCAAGAAAAAAAATAATTTTTCATTCTCTGTTGGTGGTCCCAGATCTGCAAGACGTTCAGTTACTCGATGCTAGACACAGTACAACAAGCACTGTCCAATTGTTATTTTAAGTTCTATGAAAGTCATCTCACCCAAGTGCCCTAGGTAAGCTACAACATTGCTCAGATAGTCTTACACTGTCCTGTGTTTTGTACAGTCCAAGGTGCCAAGCTACCTTGCTGGCCATGAAGGACCATCTTTTCCTACACTTGGACAAAACCATTTCTCAAATCCTCAAATTCCTTTTCTCTCTGTTCATGGCTGAAGATGTCAGTGTGATGACAATGTGATGAAAAGGTGCCATGCAGAGAACCCTGATGTCACCTGAAAAAAAAAAAAAAAAAAAAAGACTGTAGGACTGATCCTATGCCTGAGCTTACTCTGCTACAAGATCAATGTATATGCTAGGTGCCGGAGACAATGGTGTGCTACAAGGGAACCAAGAGTATGAGCACCATGCAATAAGAACATCAAGGTTTCTGTTAAACATAGCTTCAGTAATCTGATCCCTGTATTCTTTTTTTTTTTCTACTTACCAGTCTTTTTGTCTCCTGCAAGCCTCAAAAAAAAATTTTTTTTATTGTCCCAACGTTATCAATAAGTGATTTCAGAAATAATAGCTCAAAACCATGACCTACATTGTCCTGTTAGAAATAGGACCTAATGATCATATCCCATTTATTATTACATCTTGAGGTCTGTCAGATAGGCAATTTTTAATGCACTTAGCGTATGCCATGTTGATTATATATCCTTCTTAACCAATACATTCTGTAGTGTGAAACTAAATGTTCTGCAGAAGTCTAAGTATATTGTATCAACATTATTACTTTATCAACGCAACTTGTAATCTCACAAAAATATCAAATTAGTTTGACAAGATCTATTTTCCATAAAACTACATTGATTGGCATTATTTATATTTCCCTCCTTTCATTATTAATCGAGTCTCCTACCAGTCATCCCATTGTTTTCCTCAGGACTGACGTTAAGTTTAGGTATTTACCCCACTTTTCTTGTTTACCCTTTACCAACTGTGTTCATTTTCTTGTGAACACGCCTAGGATTTTTTCTTGTGAAGTCCTAGGAGTTCAATATTGTTCAAAGAATTATTAAAAGAGGAAATCGCTACATTTACTAGTTAATTTTTTGTCTTACATATGAAACAAAACTTTTTTTTCATAGTCTAGATTCTTTTCCTATATTTCCTAAGTAAAAAAAAAATAATAATAAATTAGTACTACTTTTGCTTTTTTCACATAATTATTGGTGAGTCTAAATGTATTTGCCTAGTAATGAACTGAGCCATTGTAAGGACAATTTTTGTTTCAATTTACACGAAAAGTTATCAGTTCTTCGCAGTTAAATATTTTTTCTCTTTGTATTTTTCAATTGCTTTACAAGTCTTTTGCTTTTCTTTGCCTCTATATTTGTTGTAATTAACTTCTCCTTTCTTCCAACTGTTATATATGTTTTTATTACTCATCTAGTTGCCTTCATCTCCACTTAACTTTACTGTTGTTTTTATAACCTCTGCTTCCTTCTTTCCACAGTTGTAACACTGACATTTGGGAATCTAGTAAAACGTTATCAGAAGGCTCTGTGTGATTTTTTATTTTATTTTTTTCCCCCTGATTTCATCCTTTCAAGAGATGTGTTTCCTAATTGTTTTCAGCTTTGTGAACTCTATCTCTGGGCTAAGAGCCCAATTCAATAAAATATTGAAAATAGTTTTGTTTTTCTTTTGAGAGCTGGTGTGAGGTAGTCATTCAGACTGATAGAACTGTTGGCATTTGTTCACTTGTAATGAACTTAATCAAATATGGCTAGATCATATTTATTATATTATTATATATATAATATATACCACTAATAAATATCTGTGATGAAGATCGACTAGCACTACCTGTCAATATGGTGGCAATGCAGATTTTCAAATGGCAGGTATAAAACTTTTTGAAATAGAAAAACAGGGCAAACTTTCATGATCTCCGTTTTCAATTACTATCCATCTTAAATCACTTTACGTAACTGACACTAAGAAGTTGAAAGCATCACTGTGCTTCCTGATAGGTTTTTAAAGAGTTGATCAGATTGGGAGAATGAATGCATTCCTCCTTCAGTGGATATGTCATGCAAAGTCTGTTATGGCACTTGCCTTGCTCAGTGGTAGAACACTATGAGAAACAAGATAGTTCCAACAGCAGCAGCTTTGTGATGCTAGTAATCCTGCTGGATTTTTGCAAAGTCCCTTTGGTTACCAGCTGGTAACTATAGTTTGGAGAAGCTATCTGGCTGGAACTCAGTACCTGGAAGTTTGATGGTTTGGTGTAAGAAAGCAGTCTGATAAAGGGTCAGAATTAATATTTGTTTTGTTGTTTCTGTTGTTTTCCATGAAAAAAGATCTTCATGGTAAAAGGCAGGCAATCTCAGAATTATGCTTCTGATGTCCACCTAACATCAGAGGCTCTGAATCATTTTACTCCAATTTCAAGAGACCAGAAGATTGCCAGTCCTCCCTTTGCTTGCAGCTTCCCTCAGTCATTCATGCAAACATGGCTGTTTCACTCCAAAATACCATAGGCACAGCCAGAAAACTCCTCTGAAACCTCTGTTAAATCAGACAATAGCAGGGTATGTAATCAGCATCTAGAGCACATTACATCCGAACTTCTTTAAACATACTTTTTTCTAAATTTCAAATTAAATTTGAGAGTTTTGTGTTGATTTATTAAGATGTGTTTAATATAGGACTTGTTACCTAAGAAACCAATTCTTTCCTTATCCTCTGACTCAGCAGCTGATCTCAGCTTGGGTGCTTAAACTGATGGTCTCTAAAGTTCCCTACTGTAGGGCTCAAGGCAGAATATCTTCAGGGCCTTTGGGTTCTGGAGAATGTTCCAGATCAAGAACTCTGGCCTTCTAGACATATTACAAAGCCTATGTATTTATTCAGGCTTTTCCAGAGGTTGAGTAAGTGAAGAGTATTGCCGAAAGAGACTAAAACTGCTATTGCTTACGAGGTGTCACTGTAGAATTCTTGTGGTGCTGATGTCTCTCTTGTGATAAGACCAGAGAGGACAGCACGTATCTGCATCAGGGTTGGTTCAGACTGAGTATTAGAAAAGTTTTCTTCACAGAGAGGGTTGTTGGGCGCTGGAACAGGCTACCCAGGGCAATGGTTATGTCACCAAGCCTCCTGAAGTTCAAGAAGCATTTGGGCAATGCTCTCAGACATATGGTCTGATTTTTAGGTAGTCTTGTGTGGAACCAGGACTTGGACTTGATGATCTTTGTGACTACCTTCCAACTCAGGATATTCTATGATTCTATAATTGCACCTATACTTCATAACAGATACACACTATAAAGTGAATATGTTAAGTAAGCTCTCTCACCAAACTTACAGTGTTAAAAATATGTTTTAAAGATTACACACAAACTTACACAAATGAACTGGTGTGCATACAGACAGAGATGAGAGTATTTAAGTCTAAAATGACAGCAGTACAGTCTTCCCTATGAATTTGACTTTCTTCACTGAAAGGTTTCAGTAGTATTTGCTGTCTTTCTACCCACTGCAGTTCTCAGCCATTGTTTGTATTGTACAACCATACATATAGGACTCCTGACCCCTAAACTACTTTTCCAGCTTAATCAGCACCTATGTTAAGATCCTTTCTCAAGCCCACAGGAAGTCCATGATGACCTGTCCACCCTTTCCAGGATCATTTGTAAACTTCTGATATCTGTATAAATGTCACTCTCAAGTTGTTTTTCTAAGAATGTGTTTTTCCTACAGAAATTCAGAAATCATGAGATGTTTACAAGTTTACATTCTAAGAAAAGAAAAAAAAATCAAGCAATCTTTACAAAGCATACGTAGATAAATAATTATAACGATGTTCTTAACAGAGCAAAAAAGCGCATAGCATGAGGTGTAGTGTTTGTTTGTTTGTTTTCAAAAGAGGCAGTTACCGCCATCTACAGTTTTATATTCATGAGATAATATAATGACTTCATGCATGGTTCTCATAGAAATAGAAATATTACTAATATAAATATAATAGAAATGTAATATAAATTGATATACTATGTTTTCAGGTTGTCCAGGGGTGAAACAGACATTCTAAAAGTTATATACTATACCAAAATTTATACGATCAAGCTTAAAATGGTATATTTTCATTTTTTTTAAGTTAAAGTTACTACATATGTTATTTTGCATTAATTTTCTAGGAAGAATTCTGTACATATAGATACATACATACACACATCTCTTCTGGTAGCATAACAAAGTAAAAAAATGTTGGGGGAGCTTCGTAGCATAATGATATGTAACAGCTGCCTTCCTTTCTCCCAGAAAAGATATAAAGGATTATTTTTCCTTTTACAGTGATCCCTTAAGTCATGGCAACCTTCTCCAGTTCCCATTAATTCGACACCCTGACAACCTAAAGACAATGGCAGCATATCAGATCTAAAAGGAATTGTGTCTAATTTTCTCTGCTAATGTATTGTATCTGCAGAACTGATATTAAAGGTAATTCTGCACATCATGTCTTGAAACCAGATACCAGGAGGGGATGATGAACAAATTGAAACCTCTTGTGGGAAAGAATTTGACCAAATCCTAACATTCCGTAGACCATTCACATGAAATTGATAAGACTATTGTAAATTACTCCTCTGACTTTGAAGAGCTGAAAAGATAAATAAGTGATTGGAAAGGAGACATTACAATAGAAAAAGAAAAAAACAACAACAACAGCAACAAGAAAAACACGTTAATATTTGTGTTATTCGAGAAAGATTTTAAATCATACTTTTTTTCTTTATAAATAAATTTAGGCTAATTATTTTCCCAGTTGTTTCTTCTTCTTCAGCTTTATTTTAAGCACAGTAATTTGTGTAAACATGAGTTCCAAAAAAGTATAAGAATCAGACTGTATGTCTAGCAATGCTGTTTTTTTTTTTTTTTTTCTCCCTATTAGGCCTCTTTTCACATTCACATATGAAAAACGGATTGGCTTTCTATAAAAATTTTTATACACAACATGGAAAAGGATTTACAACCTGAAACTTGTCTCAGAACTGAAACAGCAGATGAGGCCAGGTGAAATACAGACTTGACTTTACTGATCTGCCTTTTCCTAAGCGCTTAGTAGCTCTTCAATGTAATTAAGAGTAGTTGCTGTTAATTGCCTTGCAGGTCTGATCCAGAAGCCAAGAGGGTACAGACTGTGATTGAAATAACCCCTATACTGAGAACAAGGTAGTCTACAGATCATTTGAAGCCACTCCTTAGGCTATGAAGGTAGAATGACAGCATTGCTCTTTATCTTCCACCCTACAGCATCATGATACAAGCCTTCGGCATCAATTTTTTTGGTTGTAGGTTCAGAATCCACCAGTGATAAAAAGGAGGTATTTAGATCCTTAAAGATCTCAGTTTATATACTTGGAGTTGCTTGGTTTGATTTTATTTTGGGTGGGGAAGAAAGTTAAAAATTTGACGCAAGGAAGATGGTATTGGCATTCTATATATCTAGAATACCTTCATAGCTCAAGATGAAAGATTTCCCTACACTTTTTATAAGGTGTTATAAAACTTCAACTTAGAACAACTGATTTCTTAAAATGTTAATTAATTTTAAGGTTTATTGTGATTAAAAAGAAAACCAGTGATTCAATTGGTATACACAGAGGAAAGTCTATTTAACAGTCAGATAGAAGTGGCAAACACAGTCAGGTACCTCCAACAATTATTGGCCTTTTCTGAAACCAAAAAAAATAAATTTTGTTTTGTTAAGAATCTTAGTTTTTTGTTGTTGTTGTTTGTTTGTTTGTTGTTACAAAATCTATTGTAACTCTTAATATTTACTGTGAGTGAAGCCACAATCTATTGGTTACCAGTATATTTACCACAAGTTGTAAAGCATGTAACTAAAAACACCATGTAGCCCAACTATAACATTTAGTTGTATTATAGTTACAGTGACAGGCATTTTCTCTTAAGTGCTTATCTTTTTCTGTAGAGAGAAAGGGCTGTTTCCTATTGAAATTAGTGAAATATTTCTTTTAGCTAAATTTTAAACCTATTATTCAGAAATTCACATTTGCATTGGAAATGCTAAAGGTCAGTTTGCTTAGATGATTCCATGGCTTCCTTATAGATCAGTACTTTGTTATCACAGACAGTTACTTTAAGTAGTGGTTTTCACTAATATTTCTCAAAATTCCTCATGTGATTTCCCATGAAAAGGGAGGATCTAATTGGATTTTTAATCCTTAACTAATCAAGCAACACATTGCACATACTGCTTTATGTAGGAACTGAAAAGTTCTTTCCACTGCCCTATTATAACCAGACAAGTTTGGATGTAATTTGAATCAGTAGAAAAATAACGTGGTAAAGTCCCTATACTGTATAGCTATTACATGAAAACAATGCTCTCCTTTCTTTAAACTGCAGCCAGTGCCTAGCCTTTGATGAAGCTCTGGAATAATGGAGTGCCATGGGCTATTTTCTTCTGGTTTCTATAGCTCAATACAGGGCTTGTCTCTTCTGTTTGTTTTCAGCTAATTGACTCAAGATCTAATAAGGTAGTGATGATGTATGTTGAGCACTGGTGACCCCTTGCCAAAAGAAATATTATGTCGCACCAAAGTTTAAGGAGCTAGTTTTTTATCAGTTGAATATGTTTTCCCTAAAAGGCTCTAATTTCCACTGTGTAAGTTGTAAGTTGCATCCATGATTGCACTGGTTCTTTTAAATGCCTAAGCAAGAAATAATACTTCGGGGTAAAAGCCAATGTAGAGGCCAAATGCTATCTTACATGTGTTCTCCTCCTTACTGTTGTAAAGAGTTTGGTATTTGCTGTTCAGCATGCCTCAAAGGAAAAACATGTACGAAATTTCAGAGAACATTCAACTTAAATTAGGTGTCTACTCACGATTTTCCATTGTATATAATTTTAATGATCTTATTTAAAATGTTTCTTACATATTTTCTTCTTCCTAGAGCAAAGGAACCCACGGAAAACAATGATTTTAGTAGCTACTTTCAATTATATTGAAAGAAGTAACATGCAGAAGCAATTAATAGAATGAGACCCTGAGTATATAACATCTATCCTGCATTAGATAATATTACACAGATTGCAAGTTAAAATATATTTTATTTTTCAAAAAACAAGACATTGCTCTAGCAAAGTTGAGGTATATCAGAAGCAAAAATGTTCCAAGGAATGTTTCTGATATTCTTCAATTTTTTCTTTTTTAATGGAAGATCCGCCCTCTCTTTAAAGCTGCTTAGCAGTTGGACTTTTATGCAAAAAGGCCAAAATTAAGAGAGGAAATGGCAGGATTAAAAAAACTATTTCATTATATCTGGAGTCATCATATGCCTTGGTAAAACATTTTCTAATATTACAGGGCAGATCCAACAATAGTCTGAACTTAATAACACTCTAGGTGTTGTATAGTTCCTAATCTTGTGCTTGAGCACCTTGGTGCTCACTGAAACGGATAGCGCTCAGTTCAGTGGAAATGTCCTCCATAGGGGCCCCAAAAGTAACCTTGCTGGCAAGCAGCTCCTTCCACTAGCCAACAAGAAAAATGGAAAGAAGGTTGTGCCTGAACCTCAGAGTACAGCTAAGAGCTACTTACTAGGTTGATCTAGATTCAACTATTCTCTGTGGCTATTTTTTCTCCTCTGTTTTCCTGCATACTCACTCTTGCCCCATCCTTTTCACTAAAACATTTGTGCTGCTAGTGAGCCAATTCATCTCACTGCCTGGCAGAAAACTAACCAACTGAGGAAAGGAAAAAAAATATATTCTGTGATAGGGAGCTGAACATGCAGCTCACCAGAAGCAAAGGAGTGCAAGATGGAAAGAGGAAGAGGCACATTCTTGCAATTTAAAAGGTTGTGAAACTGTACCCAGCTAAATCTGGATTACTTTGGACCTACCTCCTACATCCCCTCTACATCCCCTGACTGATGACTGAATGCACCTGGCACATCTCTTGTACTCTAGCATTAGCCCTGGTTTGGCCAAGTGTTGTCCTGTCTTATCCTATCTTAGCCTCTCTTTGCAAAAACACAAAAACAAGTAAATAAATAAATAAATAAATCCTTCCTATGCCTGAAGGGATATGAGCTTGCATTTTTTCAGTGCTCAGGTGAGCTCACAGGCATAGACAGGCTACAGAGTATGACGACATTAGGAGTTCACACAACCTGATCCAATAATCCAATGACTACTTTGTATAAACAGTGAAACACGCACTGCATCAGAGACTGGAAGGCAAGACTAAAATTATTTTGCCTCAGAATTGTGTGCCTTTCCACTCCTTCTGTTTCTGATTCCCTCAATAGACTGTTGTCCTACACCACTTGGAATAACTGCAGCACAAAGAATCAAAACCCTTGCTTCTGCATGTAAATCATAGGCTACAATGTAGGGGATTCAAGAGAGAAAGAAGAAATAAAACGCAGGTCTCCTATGTCTTCTGTGAATGGTCTGGTCTCTGAGCTGGCAGATAACAGGAACTGCTGCTATTTGCTGCATTAGAGTCTCTTTGCAGTAGGCCAAACCATTACTTGCCCCAGGAAAATGCCTACCAGTCTAAGTGAGGTATGTGGAGTAAATACTATCCTGAAAGCTTTTCACCCTTACCTGCGTGCCTAAAATGGGCTTTGCCAGAGAAGAGGCAGTTCTTGCAGAGCCCAGGGATGAGAATCTGGATGTGAAGACAGCTGAACACGAGAAAAAAAAAAAATATATATATATATAAAATATATATATATGCATGGGTTTCTGATGACATTGGGGTCAGGTAGCATCTGAGAAGGAATACTGAGGCTTAATATCTTGGATTTAAATGAGGCGTTTTGTAAGTCTTATGCCTTTTAGGGCATAGTCAGACACTGAGGTGTCAGGTTCAAGCAAAATAATAAACCAAAACATTTACATTCTAGGTGAGCTGCTAAGAAAACGAAAAACACAATATTTTATTTAAATTTGCTACTGTATCAGATAATATACAGAGTTCTTATCTAATTCTAAATGGGAAATAGGGAAACTACTGGGATTTATGAATTAATATCAGGAAATTGGTTGAAACTAATGAAAAGTAATGAATAATGTATAATGAAACAACTGAGTGGCCACGACGTGATAGGAGCAAAGGCAAATTAGTGCACATCACAATTCTATGCTTTACAAGTAAATAATAGGAACATATTAACTTGTACTTTCAAAATAGTTAAAATTGCTTTTACAGAATTTTTAAGCAGTCATGAAGTAAGAGCTCAGGTTCTGCTTTTGGTTGGAAAATAGCTAAAAGACAGATTCTAGGTATAAAGGATTTTTATTTATTTATTTATTTATTTATTTATTTACAGGGCAATACATTAACAGCTAGGTACCTCACAGATCCTTAATAAAACCAGCAATATTTAATATTAGTGGGAAAAACAAATTTACAATAATTGTGGGGTTTTGCTTTGTCACTATATTTTCACTATATTTTGTATATTTTGTCACTATATATTTTTATATAATTTTCTTAGATATTGTTATTACTCCTACTCGATATGTATGTCTATAAACACAATTGTCAGTCTAAAGGGTTAAGAAATGACATGCCAACATTTGCAAATGCCAGCACTCTTTATATTGGTCAAAATTAGAGGAGACTTTGAGAAGCTTCAGAGGGACTTATTGAAGATAGTAGAGTTGGCATTTTGATGGTAGTTAAGAATCGGTGTCTTCCTAATGAAAAGAAATATACTCTGGAGAAAAAGAATGTAAAGTCAATGAGATTGATGCATGTGCTTAAAGTTAAGTGTGTATTTCACTGCCTTGCTGAATAAGGATGGCATTACATTCTTAAAGTTAATTCATGGCTATCTATGTTGAGTCTTAAAATCTTTAAATTTTTGCTATTACTACTATTAAATATTTAGAGTGACATTGTATTTTTTTCCTTTTTTAGGATATTATTTCATAAAAAAAGTTATCCAATTACTAGTTTATTTTGCAACCATAGAGTCATTGTTAAATAAGTGCTTACTACAAAAATTAACATTATAACATTTTATTAGTTAGTAGCTGAACTAGGATGGTTAGAGGAATTTCCCAAAATCACTGAAACTGATTCCAGAAAAAAATAAAAATCACCAATACTGTCCATTTTTCTAGGGAACACAGTACATGCATTTATTTTCCCTGATGTATCACTTGTTTTACATTAAATGTCCAATATAGCAGTTATTTCTTCCATTATTTTATGATGCTGTTAAATATGTATTCCATACTTGAGAACAAGCTGGCACTGTCATATAATAGCATGAAAGAAAGAAAAATATATGTAGCATGCAGGAGTCTTGATTATTTGAAACATTGTTTTGTGTAATGTGATTTAACCCCTTTTCTGATTGAGATCAGGTTTGCTATTCCCTTTGTTTAAAATATGTCTAAGAATTCTATTTCTACTGCAAAAATAAATGATGAATTATTTATACATACCAATTATTTATTATCATTTATGCAAAGCTCATCATATTATGCATGCATAAGGGGATTAAATCACTGTTAACCCATAATGCCTTTAGGGGCATTATATGATAGGCAAAAGGTTGCTTATGTTTTCTATTGTAGATAAACATATACATTAAGAACATACATACTGTTTATATAAATTGCCAAGTCGAATATCAGTTCTGTTGGGAAAATTGTTTATTGAGTAATTGGTTTTACAAATAATGTTCAATTAACACATTTAATGCAGTAGGCTTATTTTCTCTAGCTTAAAAATATGAGCATTTTCCAACTAATGATACTCAAGTTGAATTTAATTCAAACCTGAGCAATAGTAGGATAAGAATGAACTCATTTTTTTTCTTTTCTTTCATTGTCCATCCTGAGACCTTCATCAGCTGATTATACTTTACCATAAAAATAAGTAGATGCAATCTATAAAATCTCAAAATAATACAATTTTCTATTACTTCTAATAATCAATCTGGAATATAAGACAAATTCACTGAGATACAACTTTTATACTAGCATAAACAGGTGGAAAGATTAGACACAGTTGCTTCATTGGGGTACAAAATGAAAGCACATTTTTGCAGTGTGTGGGCCAAAATTAAGATTGGCATTACAATAGTAAAATAGTCCTTATGTTTTGCCATCATACTGTAAAAAGAAGATTATTTTATCTTGAGGTTCGTATAGAAACATGTTTTTTCCAGTTTTAATAAACAAGTATGTGCATTTAATTCATAAAGAGATTAGGTCATCATATGTGTGCTTGAGGACATTTCATGTGATGGCAGGGTGAGAGAGTAATTCATCAGGAGTCAAATGACAACTACTTAATGCAGTCACTCTCCAGAGCTGCAAGATCATGTTACAAATATGGTTCAGGTCACAGTCTACACATAGTTAAAGGTCTCAAACTAGTTCCTGAAGAATGAGTTCACATAACAAAACCTGCCACATGAAAGCACACCTGAGTCTCTGATCAAGGCATTTTGTTCTCATCTTTTCTTGTCCCTGTTCAGCATAGCAACATGTTGGTTTCTTAACCTATACCAGTCTGACTTCCACAGTGACTTAATTTTTTTCTGTTCACTCCAAAGCCTACAGGTCCCAAGGATCTGTTGTTTTAGCTCTCATGGCACTTTAAAGCCTTTCCTAAACAGCTAGCACAAACATACAGCAGTATATCTCGGCACTGAAGGTTGAAAAACTGAAAATAACACCGAGTCTTCTGGCAACAGCACTGAGACCAGTTGGTTAACTGATTTTTATCAACCAAACTAAAGAAAAATGTATAGCTGTTATTGTGTGTAGATTATGAAAAGGTCAGATCAGCTAAATAACATCTTTTCCTAATTTAGACAGACTACAATGAGGTCAAAGGTTGCCATTGCCTTCAGTAGATTTTCTAACTGTACACTGCAGGCTTGATTCACCAAAATATTTGTATATGCTTCCCAGTTTTAAACTGGGAAGAAGTCCTTCTGAAAGTCAACTCAAGGTTTAGCACATGGCCACCTGCTATGATCAACAAGGCCAGAAGCCTAGCATAAGCCCTTGAGGTGACCTACATGCTAAAAGCATTCACAGGGAACCAGAGGCTTCAGCTATGATTCAAAACCAAGTCACTTTATGAAACCTAGACCTATCAACAGACCCTTTTTCACACCACAGATTAATGTTATCACATCTTAACATTCACTAACCGAAGTGCAGGCTTGTTTTAACCACCTGCACTGAAGCAACATGCCGCAAATAAGAGTCTCTCCTTGTTCCGGTGGATTTGATATCAGAGCAGTGCCCTTACTTATGTGGAGTTATTCTGATTAAAACCAATACAAGTGAGATCAAAATCAAGTCCACTGAATGTAAAAAGCAAAAGAATGCATTAAAAAAAAAAAAAAAGAGAGAGAGAGAGAGTCGTTTGAGGGCAAGAAAAACCTCTAGCTTGTTTTTTTAATTAATATTTTCTTTTTGTGACATAGCCCTAGGCAACCAAATATATATTCTTCTAATCCCACTTGACCTCAACACAAATGTTTATGCCAAGGGTGTTCTCATGTTCCCAAGACTGGGGCTTAGGATAATGGATTCTACCAAAGGGCATTCTTGCATTTTAGTTCTCTCCTTTCATTTTGAACCCCCTTTCTATCCATGTTTTAATCCTGATTCTCTTCTGTTCCATATATGTAGTCTCATGCATAATATTCCTACGGATGATGCACTAAGGGCCATGCTTACTAGTCAGTAGTAATAAGTGCTTTCTTACCTCCTAGGTACTGAGCTGAAGTAAAAGAGGTTCTCAGTTTCTCTCTCTCTCTGGGTTCTCCATACTGGTGCTGCTATCTCATTTCTGCATGGATGATCTATGAGTTCAAACAAATTCATTACTTACTATAAAAAGAGTAGGAAGAACACAATTTGCAATTTCTTTGCTGATTGAAATAACAGGTTTTAAAAGAAGAAACCTTCGCTTTTTTTTTTTTATTCTTTCAGTTCATGTCATGATTTTTGTAAAAGATCAGATATAGCATCACTGTCAGAAATGAGCAGATCAGGATTTCACCCTGAGTTAGCGTTGTCAGAAATTAATGCACAAGCTTTTTTTGTGTGTGTGTAATTCTGTGTGCAATTCTTAGTCTGTCAGAAAATGCAGATTCACACTACAACTGTGTTTATATAACTAGCCAAAACAGCATGCAAAAATGTTGTCACTTGTATTTGTTAAGGGAAACGAGCTTGCTTTGAAAATTTGACTCATGCAAATCAGTAACAGAAAATTAAGATGGAATTTTCCTTTATTTACCTGCAAGCACTTTGATTTGTTTCCCTTGATGTAAAATAAAAAGTGATGTGATATTTCGATGGTATCACCACTAATTCCTCAACTTTGATTTTAGATGTAAAAGTTTTTCTGGTGTACTATCTTGAACATTTTAAAGAAGTCAGGAAATATGTCAATAAAGTGTATTGTTCCACATCTGGAGGGGAAAAAAAAAAAAAAAAAAAAAAAGAATATTTAAAAGCAAAGCCCCTATTCACTGTCAAAGGTTACATTTAAATTATTTTTTATTTACGGTAGTGATAATATAACATTCACCCATAATATCCATATGTAATTAAATTATTTTAATAACAATTCCAATGGTAAAAGAGAAAAAGAAAAAGACGATGATTGTAAAAATTAGGTTTTGTCAGATAAATTGGAGAAGCATCTGCTATTTTCGTGTGTCATTTTTGATTTTTTTATGTGCTTATTTATACATATTGTTGTGGTTTAACCCGGCTGGCAGCTAAACACCACACAGCTGTTCGCTCACCCTCCCCCCTCCCTCTCTGGGATGGGGGAGAGAAACGGGAAAGTGAAGCCGGTGAGTTGAGATAAAGACAGTTTATTAAGACAGGAAAATAATAATAACAATAATAATAATAATAGTGATAATGGTAATAGTATTAACAATAATAATGTGTAAGAAAACAAGTGATGCACAATGCAATTGCTCACCACCCGCTGACCGATGCCCAGCCTATTCCCGAGCAGCCGGCCCCCCCACCCCGGCCAGCCACCCCTATATATTGTTTAGCATGACGTCAGATGGTATGGAATACCCCTTTGGCCAGTTTGGGTCAGCTGTCCTGGGTCTGTCCCCTCCCAGCTCCTGCTGCACCCCCAGCCTGCTCGCTGGCAGGACAGAGCAAGAAGCCGAAAAGTCCTTGGCCTGGTGTAAACACTGCTCTGCAACAATTAAAACATCAGCATGTTATCAGCGCTCTTCTCATCCTAATCCAAAACATAGCACCCTACCAGCTACTATGAGCTACTTAACTCTGTCCTAACTGGAACCAGGACAATATATATTACTCACACTCTTTTAAGACATTTTTTAACACATACTTAACATCATTGTAACCAGAATCTATTTATTTTGCTTTAAGAGTAATATCAGATAAATGACACTACTACCCCAGAATGTGATTATGGTTCACACTGGTAGATTACCTTCACATCAGCAATGTAGTTTTCGAAAGAGGGTTAATTAAAGATCTACTTTACAGAGTAAGATTAGAGGCAAATTAACCTATAACAGATTTTTAAAAAGCTAGTTAGGAATCAACAAATGAAATCAGAATACAATTCATTGAGTCAGTATTTGCTTCTATCTTTTCTTTAGGGCATCCTTTTTTTCTGGTAATTATGCCTGGAGCCTACAGTGAAAGTTACCGTACTTCACATTATTTGAACTCAGTCCTAACTGAGTTCTTGACTGTTCCTAAAATGCATTTACAAAAATGGATTGCTAATATCCACTCACTTATGAGATAGATAAGTTACTGTTCATTTTCTTCTGAACAAATAAAAACATCTAAATATCATATAATTTTTCATCAGAGTTGATCATTGTCCAGGGAACCTCATGAATAAACACTTTTTAGAATCTTGACAACTGATTATGAAGGAGAAATAATTTTAAAACTGTTGCAAAATACAAACAGGTTGTAGTATGTAAAACACAATTCCCCATGTAGCCATATGCACATACACTGATATTCATTCCCTGAATCTTGAAGTAATTTAAAAGGATAATTAGTGTGTAGTGTCTGAATTAGTTCCTCAGAGGGTTAGTGTCCATCCTGTTTGTCACTGTTTCTTGCCTAATCCTGTCTAATGAGGGTTTATGTTAACATGGCTAAGCACTTGCCGACATGCGCTACCAAGTTATCTAAGCTTAGAGAAGACATGCTGTTCAAATGTCACTGCCTTTGGCTATCGTGCTATAAGATACTGATTATTAGTTATTGTGTTTCACATTCAAAAAGCTGCCATTTGTACTTATTAGTAGACACTTGTAGTTTTTATGCGGGTAACAAATAATGTCTGTGTTTTTCCTTGATTTATATGTTTTAATCTCCTTATTCTTGTTAATAACTCTCTGTGAGGTGAAACACATTTGATTTACTGCTTTAAAATATTTAGAGCAAGGTAAACAAAACTGTGAGAAAAATCACAAGAGAGTTTCAACATTGGTAAATATATATATATGTATATTTTTTTCCCTTGGATTGGGTTGCTGTCACCTTGTTGGGATACTTCAGTCTAAAAAGTTAGTTCAGGTTTATCTTGGCTGTGCTAGATGTTTCCCTTTCAGTGAAGAAAATAATTTCTTCTTTTCGCTTTCCTTTCTTCCTGTTTTAGAAGCTACCAGACTCTGTGGAACATTCATTCATCGCAATCAGACCTTTTTTCTCTGGTTAGTTATGATTATCCGTTGCAGGTGAGAAGTTGTCCCTGCCAGAGTATGAAACCAGAGGTCAGCTATCAGATCTGAGATTTGGTTTAAGTCTTTTTTTTTCTTTCGTTCTTTTTTTTTTTTTTCTTCCCCATTCAGGGGAGGTGGAGACTCACTGTTATAATTGCCTACATTAGCTATTTCTACACTGCTGCTAAAAAACAGCCTCAGGAGTGCATGCAAACAGCTGACTAGCGTGTACTCTCCCATCTACACTATTGCCTGTCAGGTTGCCTGAAGCCTGCCTGCAGGCAGCCCATGAGCAGCCTGTTGGGCATATCTGGCAAAGTGTTAAGCTACTAGATGCATCAGGGATGGAGGGTCCTGACCATTGAATCCCCTCCAAATGCAACACAGATACATCAGGATGGTCCTTGACACCAATTCAAGTGTGCTGGCAAGGCTGCTATACGTTCCTCACCTTCTGAAGGAAGAACCCTCCCGTCTGATAAACAACCTTGCCTCAGAACAGACCCAGCTAATGCAGAGGATATTCAGCTGGTGTGCCACTACCAAGGGCAGAGCCACAGAGGGCAAAAGGCAGTAGCACCCAGCACCCCATGCCACTCCCTGCCCTGGGCCCCACCTTCTCAGCTCCCTCTGTTTCTTGCCATAAAATCCCATAGAATGGTTTAGCATGGATGAAGTGGATATCATTGTTTTTCACCAAAACAGAAGTGCATGTTTGTGGATGTGTGTTTAAGCCAAGCCCATAATCCCAAGATAAATTAGCCTGAGTACTTACATTTTGACCAGCTAAATCACAGGTTTATGTGGTTGTAGAACATAGAAATCATACCTGTACCTCAAAGTTTAACAGTGAGCTTTGTGAGAGACCACAATTTCTCTTTCAACAGTAGTGTTGTTATAGCTGAGTTAAATGAAGTTGTACATGCCAGCATTTTGCCTGGTTTCCTCACGTATGTCACTTAAAATTTAGTGTGGCTTCAGCATCCAGCTAAAATTCAGCCAAGGCATGCTACAAAGCTTTCTGAATTGTCTCTTTCTGTGAACTTGTGTTAAAAACTAACTATGTAATGAAATAGAAAACTCAGAGAATTTGCTGGTGAATTTTTATACGAAAATATATTGGTTAAAATAGCCTCAACTAACTTTGAAGAAATATCACTATCACCCTCTTCTCTTCTTACCAGATAATGACAATTTCAATTTCTCCATTTTGAGATTTTTCTTAGCCAATGGAAATCCTTAGGACTACATTAAATGTGATTTGAAACTTACTTGGAAGAAAAAGTCTAGACAAAAATTCTTATTTTATTACTTTTTAATAAGAAGGAATAGTCTTAGACAACTAGTCTATGCATAGATAGTGGGATCAAGTGCACCCTCAGCAACTTGAGTGGTGCAGCTGATACAACAGAAGGAAGGGATGCCATCCAAAGGGACCTGGACAAGCTTGAGAAGTGGGTCCATGTGAATCTATCTAATGAGGATCAACAAGGCCAAGTCCCGGGTGCTGCACCTGGGTTGGGGCAATCCCAGACATGAGTACAGACTGGGAGAAGAACTCATTGGGAGTAGCCCTGCAGAGAAGGACTTGGGGGTTCTGGTGGACAAAAAACTTGACCTGAGCCAGCAATGCATGCTCGCAGCCCAGAAGGCCAACTGCATCCTGGGCTGCATCAAAAGAGGAGTGGCCAGCAGGTATAGGGAGGTGATTGTCCCCCTCTGCCCTTGGGAGGCCCCACTTGGGAGCGCTGAGTCCAGGTCTGGGGCCCCCAGCACAAGAAAGATGTGGACCTATTAGAGTGGCTCCAGGGGAGGGTCACAAAGCTGATCAGAGGGCGGAAGCCCCTCTCCTATGAAGAAAGGCTGAGAGATCTGGGGCTGTTCGGCCTGAAGAAGAGAAGGCTCTGAGGTGACCTCATTGTACTTACTTAAAGGGGGCTTATTAAAAAGATGGAGAGGAACTTTTTGCTCAGGCAGATAATGATAAGACTGGGGGGGTGGGCGTTAAACTGAAAGAGGGGAGATTTAGATTAGAGTTTAGGAGAAAATTCTTCACTCAGAGGGTGGTGAGGCACTGGCACAGGTTGCCCAGAGAACCTGTGGATGCCCTATCCCTGGAGGTGTTCAAGACCAGGTTGGACAAGGCCCTGGGCAACATGATCCATTGGGTGGCATCCCTGCCTATGGCAGGTGGGTTGGAATTCAGTGATCTTTAAGGTCCCTTTCAACTCAAATGTTCTATGATACTGTGCAGAAGCTTGTATTAAAATTATCCTACAGAATAAATTATAGCTATCTCAGATTAAAGCCGATGTCACTATCATTGTTACAAGAGCATAATATTTCTACATTGTAACTATTTACAAGACCATAACAATGAATCTCGTGTCAGGACTGCCATGTTGGGCCCGAAACACTGTCCAACCCAGCAGCATCTTCTCCCTGACAATCAGTTCAGAGTGCTCAGAAAAAGAAATAACAAATTCAAGATGACTGTTCATCTAAGGTATCTCTCACTCTTTGAAAAACAATGGATTGCCTGAGCTAGACCTATGTATTTCACATTGTGTTTAAAACGCCATCTGTACACTTGGAATAAATTCATCCTTCTTTTTGAGTCTTCACCCCTTTGCTTCCCTAAGATCACTATTGTGGCAAGAAGGTTCATAGTCAGAATATGTATACAAAATCACTGCCAGGAAATTTCTAGTACTTACTCTAAAATATCTGAGTACTAAATATTAAAATCCTTTGATAGCACTGAATGCTAAAATTGTAAGTGAAAAGTAGAGTTGTTTACCCACTGGTCTAGTGTGTAGGGGAGTATTCAACTAGTTGACCATTTCTGGTATACTCACCTTTCATCTTCTTCAAGTTAGAAAATTATTTTTAAGGAATAACCTCATTTTCATTTTAGGAACTATATGGAAAAATATGTCTTTGAGCAATAACTTCTAAAATTGTTCTCCAAGTCATAAACCTTGAATCAAAGAAAGAAGTAACTGGCTCTATGTGAGGATGCTTATCTATTGAGAAAGTTTCACAAGAATATGCCTCTACATACTTTATGTGTTATCTTGTATAAATTTCAGGAGATAACCACAGTATCGCCTGATCCCACAGTGTTATACCCATTAGAGTGAATGTGGTGTACTCAGCTGCCAGAGCTCTTCCATGCTAGAGACTAAAGCTCAGTCCCACTGACCTTTTGTGGGCTATCAGCAACAAAGTTTATTTTCTGCTATGAGTCCTGCAGTGATTAGTAATTCCTGAAAGCTGAACGTGGTCCATTGTTAATTTATTCAAATCACTTAATTTCATTATATCATAGGCAAATTATGGGGACCGTTACTGTTTTGGCCACACAAAACCATCCATGGCCAAGACACAATGTTTCTCTAATTTGTCTCCAAGGGAATTTAATTAATTGTGAAGTGAGCAATATGGTAAATGCTGAAATTTGTATTCATCATTTGCTCTGTGAAAAGTTCCAATCCTGCTCCACTCATCTTGACTGGGAAGGACCAGAAAGCTGCTGAAGAGCAAAGGTGGAGGCCTTTCTGCAGCTGAAAGTCTTGTTCTAATAACATTCACAGTTTTGACTTCTAGTACATGAGACCATTTATTGGTAAAATACACAACAGAGTTGATCCACTGGTGCAAACAGTCTTCCAAGCACCCAAAATTCAAAAATAGATTATTTCTGTTGTCCCACAAGTTCTCTAGCAAATCAGTTTGTTCCCTCTTCTCACCCATATAGCAATCCTGTCAGGCCTTCAGAGGATAGTGAGCAGAAGAAAGAGAAATGGCAAAATGTAGACATGCCATATTCATGAGGGAAAACTTTGAAATGGCATAGATTATATTAAAGATATGATTTTTGAGTGAACATCTGTCTTTACAGTGAATATTTCACACAATAATTGACCGATTCAGCAGCAACTTCACACAGCTATAGTCATCAGTCATTTGAAATATACAGCTAGAGCATTCTACTGCTAATGAGTTTCAAGTGCATAAGTTGAATTAAGTGACAGCCTTTGAACAGTAATGAAGTTAATTTTTGCAGTTGAAATAAATGTTTCTACTATTCATATATATTTATTAATTTCAATTGTAGAAAAATAATCATGTTTTAGCACCGTGGTAGTTATAAAACAAACATGCTAACACTTTTAGGCATGCGATCTTAAAATAAGCTTTTAAACAGTTTTTTTAGTCAGTGTACACATGAATTTAGACCTCTCAAGACAAACAGGTATATGCATCCAGCTAAGTAAGGCATCTATCAGGTCTGAATATGCTGCTTACATGGAACTGTGTTCACAAATGTGTTTTACAGCTTGTCCAAGAGTACAGATGAAGAATCAAGGCTGGATTGAGTACTGTTTAAAAACTCATCCTGAATGCGATATATTTAATAAAGCTGAATTTCCTAGGGAAGATGCAGTATGGCAACTATATCTTGCATGTCAGTTATTTCCATGGTAGGATTCTCAAAAGCATACAGTAAGACCAGTAAAGCAGATTGCTTTAGCAAGGAGTTTTATCCTATGCCTGACATTGTAAGCAAATTATATTGCTACTCCAGTATTTTCTTGACTGCAGCATACAGCATAGTTAGACAGAGTGAAGAGAAAAAGAGAAAAAAATTACAATAGTGTAATCGACTTTAAACCAATAAAACATTTTCTCAAAAAAAAAAAAAGGATATCAAACTTTTCTTTCTGAAGTTCACAAGAAATAGTATATACATTTCCATATATGTTAAACACATAGGAAATAAAAGAAAATAGGTTGGATAAATTAACATGCCCAACCAACGGAGTTTATGGTATCCTAAATATTTACAAGCACACAGAAATATAGTTATGACAACACTGTTGATACTATTGTTTTCTGGAGGTAACTGCAAGGTTTGCAATAGAACTTCTTTTTTTTTTTTAATAGTAGATTCAGGAAGTATTCAAGTATGCCAACAATTTTTCCAAATTTCCTTTAAAGAATAAACAAAGACTATTTTGGTTCAAGTCCACTGAAGTTGATTTAAAGTATAATTTAACAGTAGTACTTTATTTTGAATCTGTCTACTTGATGACTGAGACTGGTATAGTCTTCCTGTCACACAGAAGGAATCACAGAACCCTGACTTCATACAAAGGACATGAAACACAGAAATGATACAAAAATAATTTTCATTACAACTCAGATATAAATTTCACCCAGCGAAAAACCTCCAGATACTTAGGAGTCATTATTTGGGTGTTGTCTGATAAGTATTCCATGTTTTCATGGTCAGACAGTCTCTTCTATGATGTGCCATTTGTGCTATTCCTTTCTTTCCCTTGTTGAATGCCACGTGAGAAGGAAGGAAATAAGAAACCACGTTACTGCATGATAGGAGTACACATTTTTCACATTATTTTACTATAATGTCAAAGCATTATGCCTTACAATGCAATGAAGTAGTGACCTAACTCATTGCTGCTGCATATCAGAATATTTTATTCACAGTACATTTAATAGGAATCCATACTACCAGGAAGGAAGCATACCAGTGTCTTGTATTGTGGCCCTAGATTCTATGTCCAGGGTGAGGTTTTCCAAAGCAAAAATCAGAGTCATACTCTTATCTCTCACAGGAATACATCTTGGTCCTCTAATAAACTTGTTTCAAATAGTCATTACCAAGATTATAGGAACTGTCACCAGAAAGAACATAAATAAATTCATGACAGAAATATATTAATGTGTATATGCATGATTCTTAAATAAAATCAAGCTAATCTAAAATATTTGTAATTTTCAGATGTATTAACTTAAAGTCATTATACAGCAGCATTTGAAATGTCCCTTTTCAAGTGAGAAAACCTATTTAAATATACATTCAGGTGATATATATATAGCGTGCACTTAAAATTTACATGTTCAATATTACATACTTCACACACAAGGACATCTCAAAATTTTATTTTTTATTGGTAGTACATGGGTTTCTATTGCCAATGTGTTGTGACAAGTTGCACTAAAAGATTTCACTGTCATAGATAACATAAGTGTAATCTTTCTGCACCTTATCAACATTTTCTTTAAGTCATTCTCCATAGAGAAAATTAGTTGTGCAATAGGTCAATTCACTTTCAGTTCCCATTTGATGAAAGTGTACTTAGCTAACTGTGACCAATTAAACGATATTTTCTGTGAGAGAAAAAAAAAAAAAAAAAACAAACAAACATTTGCTCTATAGGAATCCCCTTCCAACTAATGAATCATTATTTACTAATTTCATGTACAGCCTTGAAAAAACATCAGATAGAATTCTTTTAATTTTGAACTGAAATGTCAAATGCTTTGTTTCATAGAACAAATATGAAAAGCAAGATTGTGTGATGTTTCCATGATATTTCTATGATATCCCCACCTCCTGACTGTATAAAATAAATTGAAAAATCTAAGAAGAAATAACAATCTAAACCACTTAATCTCAGCTGACTGTTTTGAAACCACTGTGGGATGGATTCATAAGCCTTGAAATATGTTACAGTGAGATACTTAAAGATCAGAATCTATTTAAACTGAATAGACTTAAGAACAGGATTAATCCTTGTCTGCAAGCATTTGTACAAGGAGAAGATATCTGATATCAGAAGGTTCTTCAGTTAAACAGGAAAAGTCTTTGAAATAACCCAACCTAAAGACAAACAAACAAAAAAAAATCAAAGGAGGAAAGAGGAAAATTTATAATGTTTTGGGTAACTGTAAAAGGAACAACTTGCCAAGAGATGAAGAGCTTTCTCTACAAAGTAAAACCAAGAGGAGGGGACAGATACCCTGAAAGGTCATAAGTTTCAGTGGAACTTGGGCAAGTGTGGCACAGCTGAAAACTACAACCTCAAAAATTCATATCCACCTTCCACCCACCAGCAGAGTTACTTGACTGTCTCCCTGTCTACCTAGAGAGTTCACTGGGTGCTGTGCCCACAAACAGCCCCATCTGTGAAGAAGGTGTGTTTGCAGCCAAGCCTTGTCCTGGATCTGGAAAGAAGGATCTGCTCTGCCTGCAGCTCTAAGGAGTGCTATCATGCAAGTATTCAGAGACAGGGCCCACACAAAATGTGATGTCATGTGTTCTTGTTTAAAAGAAAGGTAATGGCTATATCATTGCCTACCTATTTACAAATTCCCTTGAGACTCAGTCAATATCCTCTGTCTGAAAAGATTATGAGCCACAGTTCCCTTCTCCCAGGAGACTGCACTAACCACAAACCACACAGCTGGGAAAAGAGGGGGCTGTTGCTGTTGAAACCTGATGTCTGCAGAGGAAAGAATGCAATATCCATGGAATATGTGAGGAGGAGTGCAAGAGGGAACATGACTCTGTGGCCTAATGCCTACAGCACTTGGCTGGGAGTGGGCAGTCATAGATTCCAATCCTTACTTCCAGAACTGTTTCTTTATTTTCATATTAAATAGTTACTGGTTTGCGATACCCCGAGGCTGGGCTGATGAAGTTATCAAACCCAGATCTCCCACATTTCAGGTGAGTACCAAGGAGCAAAACCGTGAGCTGTCACATAAAAGATAGCTGCCATTGCAGACAGCCCTTTGAAAGAAAGTGTTGGATGATTCTTTGAAAGAGCAGATGTCAGCTCTGATGAGAGGAAGGGAGCCTTGCTCTGGTGTCAGTGGCCCCTTCTGGGGCCCCAAGACAGGCAGCATGGTACAGTTCTCATCTACAAAGCTAAACAAACTATCTTCCTCCTACAAACAGGATGGCCACATCCCAGCTGCTTTCTAGGAGCTCTCCTTGGCTTAGCTGCCCCCAGAATTGTGGCTGGGTACTGTCTGGAACAGTCTTGGCTGGCCTGGTCAAAATCAGGCCAGGGCATGCTGTAAGTTAAATGGTGTGGAAGACCATGTGCCAGGGCTGAACTCCATGACTTGGGCTACTTTAGTTTACCAGTGGAATTTTACTGGGAAAATGCTAGCTAGGGATAGCACTGGAGCTAATCAGAATTTCCTGTGTTTTGTGATTCAGCTGTATGATTTCTTTATCAATATTTTTGCCAGATGCACTGGCAAGCCAGTGGTTAACCACATGAAGTTATTTTCATTTTCAGTGTTTTCCATGTTCAATAAAAATTTACTTTACACAAAAAAATGCTCTCTTTTTGGGCCATTCCAATTCAAAATCTTAAAAACAGTTATTTTTATAAAAGTAATAAAATACTCCAAATGTAGGCACAGTAAACCACAATTCTCTAGTGGCAAAATGCATGCAGGTTTCCATCTCACACAAGCAGCTTTTGCCAGTGTCTCCTAATAAAGGAATCCTTGTGAGCTCCTACTGATCCTTTTTCTTACAAAATACTGTCACTGTTCTGAGGGCTCTTTAGTTCAGAAAAGAAAAGATGGAATCAAATGTTCAAGTTTACTTTAAAAATGTGTGCTGATGTTATGATAAATAAAGAAGCAATATTTAAATAAAAGTTAAAATTATTCACAGCACTAAGGGGGCAATTTTTCTTTTAACATAGAAGAAATATTGGGAGTTTCATGACTGCAGCTTACTGAGGGAAATTTAGACAGCAATTATTTTATTTTCATCTACAAAGAGGAGGATTATGAGGCAGCAGTTAACTGACAAACTACCTGTGAAAATCAAGGCAGAAACAGCTGACATGAGATTAATTATTTTCAGTAATGCCTCAGAAAGCTAGCACTACATATAGTATACAGTACTGATGAACAAACTTCTTGTGGAAAAGAGATCTTGTAATTCATTCTTAGAATGGCCTGAAATGTCTGAGTTTCAGACCGTTTCTTTGGTGTTTTAGGATTTACTGTCAAGTTAATTAACTAACTACCAAGCAAAATAGAGACTAGATATTAAACTGGTGTCTCTTAGAAGCTGCTGAACAGATGCATTGAAACAAGCGAGCAAAAAACAGGTAGATGTGCTAGTCAAAAAAAAAAAAAAGTTAGACTTGAAATAAAGTACCTGAAGAGCTTTCCCAGGAAAAAGAAAAAAAAAAAAACAACAACAACAAACCACACATTATTTTTATGCATTGTGACAAAATGTATAGTTATATATTTACATACCATTTTTCCTCATGGAACTCTATTCTCATTCAGACTGATTTTTTTTTCTCCCATCTTTCCCTTGCTTCACACAATTTGAATGTAACTCACTTCTTAGACAAGGTCTTTTGTTTTAACTACTTAATTTCTGCAGAAATTATGAGAAAAGTGTTACCCTGGAGAATTCCAGAAATTTAGAAGTATTTCCTGAAGTATTTCTTTGAAACAAAGCAATAGAAGCCATAAGTGTTATTTTTTATTTATTTATTCATTTACCAGTACTAGTACTACTTCTATGTTATTAATATGGAATCTTCAGTGCTTTCTTAGCCATTTACTTAAGACTTTCAACATTAGTACCTGAGAACCTTAGGGCAATTCTACCTATTAAAATGCTCTTTTTTATTTTATTTATTTATTTATTTTTAATTTAGTTTATTCCAGGTGTATAAAGGTCAGCTCTCCCCCTTTTCTACTAAGGTCACTTTTGTATTTTAAGGTCTTACTCATTATCTATTGCTTATTATAATAAATAGAATCGATATAATAAAATCTATAATGGGTTATAGTGTTTCTCCTTGAGCCAGTGTCTGATTCCAGATAGTAACATTCATAGGGGTAAAAAGTCATAAATAAAACATATGAAAAATAATTCTTCTCTCACACTCTTTTCCTGAATTTGTCATTTTTAAATCTACAATACTTTTTGGCATTCCCAGGATCATGCAGCAATGAGGTCCTTGTGAGCGAAATAGCTGGCACAGTCCTTGTCAGCAGCTATTTATTAGCTCTAGAAGTTAAGGGAATGTGGTGGGAAGATCCTACAGGCTGAGCCAGCACATGGAAATCAAGGAATGAGGAAGCATTAGCTGGAAACAGCTAATGCCCCCAAAAACTTCCCAAAGAAGTTGTCCAGATAAGAGGTTAGAGAAGCCAGCACTTTAGACATATCAGTCTCCGTGTGTTACCTGGAGAATTATCCCACCTATGGTTAGTCTGAAGGGAGCTGTTTAGAAACTGAGGGTTGAGTATGATCATTATATCACCCCACAGGCAGAGCAGTAACCTTGCTTAGTTTCTTGAAATATGCTGGCAGTGACAGATGGAGGGTTGCTCTACCTGCATATGAGGACAGGAAATCAGAAGAAGAAAAAAGAATAAGGAAAGCAGAAACTGGAAAAAGTTTAAAATGTACTTTTTTTCTCAAAAGGCAGAAACTTCTACCTTATCCAATGAAGCTGGATATATTATATTAGTTACAAACTTACTGAAGAAGAGCAATGAAATGCAGTTATGCTACAGCAAGGATGCAGTAATCATGGTGCCTGCATGAAGCTATTGCCTCTCAACATCTTTTTGTTCAACAAGCAGAGGTTCTGACAAGGAAAGTCACACCCACAACGCCCTTTATCGTGGCAGATGATTTGATTTTATGAACTATCTGCCAACAAATCATCTTATAAATAACTCTCTTGCTTTGTATATCATTCAGGGAGACTACAAGACAAATGGTAAGAGAGGGGCTTTGCCTGCCACACTTACGTTCTCAGGAGAAGTGATTAGCTTAGTCCTGTAACAGCCATATGAGTGCACCTTCTAATCCCTACCAAGCCTGACAGTTCATGTTGCTTCATAAAAGGAGATTCTGTTGTGACCCAAAGACCTGCAATGATAAAGAGTTTGTCTGGCTTCCGTGTCAAGGCATTGATTTTTGTTATGCCTTTCACCACTAGATTAAAGAGCTCATTTGTACCCACTCCTTGTTTCCCTTCATGAATGACACATTGTAATCAAGTCACCTCTAAACCTTCTTTTTCATTAGTTATGATATTATTTTTGCAACTATTTCCTGTGCCTTCTCTAATTTCAATACTCTTCTGAAAGTGTGTGTTTTGGTACTGTACATAAGATTTGAATAGTGTTTTTTTGTTGTTGTTTTATTTTTTAAGCAATGCTAGATACAAACATTTCCCTATGCTACTTGCTCATTCCCTGTTCAAAAAGTTTACATCAGCATTAACCCTTTCTATCCCAGCAATACAGAGGAGTACATGTTGAGAGACTTCTACACTGTAAGCCATAAATGTAGTTCAGAATTGTTGCTTTACAGGACCTACCTAGTCTAGAAAAGATCAAGAAGAGCACAGCTGTGAACTGAGATACATTTGAACACCTTCTGCAGAGTGAAAGGATGATTTTTCCTCCACAATTATTGCATTACTTCTGATTGTTAAATGCAACCAAAATGAAAAATAATAATTTTAAAAAATGCATTTACCTTATCAGAAATGTTGAAAAACTGCTAATTCAGGCCTAGGAATCTGAACCTTTAAAAGGAACCTTTTAAAATGGCAATGCAACACAAGCTGTGCTGTTCAGCTACTCTTTAACTGAAGCAGGGAGCTGAAAGACCACAACTTCTAAGGGATCTTCTGTGACACTGATAAAGGTATTGATGATATTTGGGAATCAGTAATTAAAGCAAATCTTCCATTCACTTTGATCTAGACTGATCATACCACAGTTGATTTCAGAAGAAGAGACAGGACAGCGCACGTGAAAAGTTCTTATAGTTCTGGGACCTTTTATTGAACGCATGAGCAAAATAACCAAAGAATTTTCTTTGATTTTGTTAACCATAAACATAAAAAAAACACACAAAGAACAAACGTATAAAAGTTTGTTTTAATTAGAATTTCTGTGGTTGTTTATTGCTTACCTCAGTGTAACATTTAGGGAAAAATAAATAAATGTAGAGTGTATGGGATCAATTTTTTTCATTTGTCTTTTTCTCCCCCTTGCATAATCCAGTTACTATATGTAACAGCATGCAATGGATCAGGATGTGATTATCAAGATTCAGTGTGTGTGTCTATCAAGACACTGTTAGCTATCTAAAAGGGATTGTGTATTTCTCTTGTTAGGAAGTCTGTGGTTAAGTACTCTTAGGCATAGTAGATTTACTACTTCATCTTGTTTCTTTCAAATAAAATAAAATAAAAATCCCAGATTTCTAGCTTTTTTTGCTGATACTGAATAGCATTCATATGCCTAGTGTTTTACATCTACATAATTTAACAAGCTTTCACAAATGCCTTTTTTTTGTGCTATCATCTCTATTTTAGAGATATAGAATCAGATGAACAATGCTTAAAGGAAGCATTTTTAATCTTGAGTTTGTATCTGTTTCAGTAACTGCTTGCTACTTACATATGTGGCCTGCCTTTTTTCGCATCTGACTTCCCCATGTCAACAGGGTCAGAAGGACCTGAGAATACCCAGAACTTCAGAAAGTCACACCATTCAATCCAGTAAGTAATAGATTTGGATGTCCAAATTTCAGCACTTGTTTTACCTTTTTTTTTTTTTTTTTTCCACTTCAAGTGTCTTGCGTCAGGGAGAGAGGAATCAGTGGGTCAGGACCCATAAATTTCTCACTTCATGCCCCTTTGAGTATCAGCTTCATAAAAACTTGACTGATTATCTTGACATTCATGTCCAAGTGCCATGGCTTTTTTTTTTTCTTTTACACTCAACATCCTTTTTTTTCTTTTACTGTAGTCATTTGAATTGTTGGCATGGATTCTGGGGGCAAGGAAGGATATTTTCCTATGGCTGAAGAAATTCTCTTTCTAATTTAAAGGCAAAGAAGCCTGGCACTGAGTCCATGCCTACAAAACTCCTGTTGTCATGTGGTCCAAATGTAGGACTAGAAGAACGAAAGGAATAGAAGGTCTGGTATTGACTTCATTAACAAGAAACAATGAGATCAACTGAGAAATTTCCAGTGGCAATCTGAACTTTTATTCAACCCTCAGTCGAACAAAGTTAGTCAAAATATCGTTATTTTTAAAATTATGTTAATGTGTATGTGTCCTCAGCCTGGCTTCAAAAAGAGAATACTAGCAAACTACAAGTAAAGTTGAGTGTTTCTAACTCCACCACTGCAGGCTGTAATTGGAACCCCATTCCCAGGCAGGTGCCCAACATCCAGGGCTGTGGCTGTCCCAGTGCCTCTGGCAGCCCTGCTCCTGATTGGGGTGGTGGGATGGGCCATGGCTGCCAGACCTTGCTCTAATGAACCCTATAGGGAGTCCCTGCGGCTCCCAGTCCCACAGGACTTGCCCACTGGGAAATCCCAGCTTGCAGGGCATCCTGACAAGCATTTCTAAAGCAACACTAGGTATTTTGGCTGTGCTATCTGCTGTACTATGGGACAAATCACTTTAAAAGTTAACAAATCTATTCTTAAATAAGAACAAGAATGAAGTGGGCTATGAAATATTGCTCCTGCTTGAAATATTAGTCTTTCCACAGGCTCATAGCAGAAAAGAAAAAATGGACTACCTTTTGTACTGTACCCAACCTAAGGAGACCTCTCAAACAGACTGCTAGACTACTGGTTCACAATTAGGGAGAGTGATTCTCCAACAAGGTTTATAGGTGCTAGAATATGGAAGATATATTTCTATTAATCCAGAAAATCTTTCATAAATGTATCATATATCTCAATTTCTCCCCCTCTACTCTGCCCTGGTCAGGCCTCACCTGGAGTATTGTGTCCATTTCTGGGCTTCCCGGTACAAAAAAGACAGGGATCTCCTAGAAAGAGTCCAGTGGAGGGCCACAAAGATGATATGGGGCCTGGAGCATCTTCCCTATGAGGAAAGACTGAGAGACCTGGGTCTGTTCAGCCTTGAGAAGAGAAGACTGAGAGGGGATCTTATCAATGATTACAAATATCTTAAGTGTGGGAGACAGAGGGATTTGGCCAACCTCTTTTCAGTGGTTTGTGGGGATAGGACAAGGGGCAATGGCCAAAAAGTGGAGCCCAGGACGTTCCGTACCAACATGCAAAAGAACTTCTTCACGGTGAGGGTGACGTAGCACTGGAACTGGGAGACTGCCCAGGGAGGTTGTGGAGTCTCCTTCTCTGGAGATATTCAAGGTCCATCTGGGCACCTACCTGGGCAACCTGCTCTAGGGAACCTGCTTTGGCAGGGGGATTGGACACGATGATCTCTTGAGGTCCCTTCCAACCCCTACAATTTTGTGATTCTGTGATTCAATATTTTGTACTTGCAAGTGCAAAAGCACACTATGGTTCAAAAATTAAGTTGGATTATTAGTTTATGCACATTGGATAATTATTTCAATTTTGGATTACTAATGCTCTGAACAACAGCATTGTATGGCACCCCGTATATACTAACAACAATTCTGTCCTTTTTTTTTTTTTTATATAGGTGTGTATACACACACCTATATGTATAAATGATGTGTATATACACACACATAATATATATATTATATATCCATATATATATATATATATATATATATATACACATATGATTCGTAATGCTTTAATTCACCAGTAATTGCTGAGCAGCCTGCATAACTCATTGCTAAACATTCGGCGATGCATTACACACAGCACAACCCTACTCCTACCCACCAGCACTGTGGTGTTTTGTTTTTTTTTTTTTCCCTTCTTTTTTAATTCTACAAAGAATGCTGCCTTCAGTCAAAACCTTTAATCCTCATGTCCTATCGTGTTTATGGCAAGAAGTGAGAAGGTCTATTTAGAGAGGCATTTCAATTCCCCCTCAGGCCAAAAGAAAAACATGTTATTTCTAATGCCAGTACTGTGGCCTCATATGCTAGGAGACTAGTGACATTTTGACACAGTCAGGGACAATTCTGAATTACGTGGTGCTGCTGTTCATATCATAAACTGAAGCTTAAGTACTTAGCCTTCTCTCTGTATCTGTAACCTTGTTTCTTTGCCAGACAAGTTACTGTCTGCAGGAAATGCAGCAACGCTTACGTAGTATTTCAGCTAGCCTATGTTTTGTGGGTTACCCCACTTACTGTATGCCAGCAGTGGCCAACATGCGTCATTTGAGCGATTTACATGCAGCTCCGATGCTGGGGGTACATCACATACTGGCCCAAGGTCTCAGCCGCTATCTGTGAGGGGATCAAGCCATAAGTGGTTGGTAAGTACTACGCTGTCTTGGTCCCCTTGAAACCCAGATAAACGCTTGGCCTGGCCCCAGCCTCAAGCAGAAAGGCTCTGTGGAGAAATACTCCAATATCCTGGCTGCGAGTTTCTGCTTTCTTCATCTCTTCTAGATATTTGTCTCATAGTTTTGTCTTACAGCCAGTAAAATGATTTTGGTGTGCCATGTCAGAGGATCAAAATGTTGTTGAAAGAACCTACAAGTTCTTTGTTTTCCTCTGTAATAATGTATAAAAGCATATATTTTCATGTACCTTAGTATGAATACAACAATGTATTCATGGATTACATTCCCATCTTCTATTAGCAATATCTAGTGCTACTGATATTCTGTTTTCTCCTTGAAAGTGCCTCAGTAATAGAGGTTTTGTTTTGTATTGTTTTGATACTGACATTTACGTGATTTGGTGAATGAAGTAATACTTTCTTTTCTTCTTAAAGCTCTTACTACTTGAAAATCTACATAAGACTCAGAATTTCTAAGCCTGTTTGGCTGTTAGAATATTTTCTTTAGACAAGATAAATAACTCTCAGTAAATTTAAGGTATATTGAATATATAAAAGCATTCCACATGGATACCTCCTGGTTTCCCTGAGGTACTTTTATCAACCTTTCATTTTCTAGGGAACTACTACTCCCTGCAACATCTTGATCGCCCTCTAAAGAGGGAGCTGACTATGTAATCTATTGAGCTACAACATTTTAAAATTTCTAAATCTTAACCTGTTTATTTCATGAATAAAATGAAATTTCAACAAATCTAATAAACTTTATCCTAAGCATATATCAGAACCTACAGACGTAACAGTTCATTCGACACTTTTAAGGCCTGAAGGACATTTTGTCTAAGCAGCCACAATGCAGATTCGTTGTTTTCTTACCATAAATGAAACCTCATTTTGGGACAGGGTAGGTTTCTTCAAAATATAGAATGGTTCACACCAGTTCCTCTACCAAGATGGTGCTGTTTTCAAGGCAGAGGCCAACTCCTCACTACCAACACACTACAAAGAATCCCAGGATGGAGACATCTACTAAGGACAAAACTCTCTGCATGAGATCCCCTCTTAGACCAGGAGGGCTTGGTTTCCTGTAGCTATGCATTGTAGTAATGAAGGGATTTTTGCCTATGGACAAAGTTCTTGGACTACTCGATGCAGGAATTAAAAAAATCCTTTTGCTGTTGTTGTTGTTGTTGTTGTTTAGGGTGTTGCTTTCACTGAGGTGAAGTTTCCAGTGACTCAGTGAACTCTTAACAAGGTACATTTAGATTATTAAGGAGGTGGAAAAAGTTACAGTAGCCTTCATAATTTTAAAATTTGTGCATACAAAAAACAATTACAAGCCTTTTGTTTGTGTTGCACAAAGGGTGGGTTTGTGTGTCCTTAAAACCATAATTATCTTGTCTTCATTCCTGACAGTATATTGTGTAATATGAATTTACACTGTGGGAATATGAACATTAAATTTTCTGGCTTAAAACTTATACAGTAAACTAAGCATGTTTTCCTCATTAAAATAACAAGAAAATTATTCACATTTATTTTTACCTAGGCTACATAGACTAGAAAATAAATTATGTTAGAGTGGATTTGTGTTACAAAGACAACTTAGAGAACACTTTTGTTTCCAAAAGAAGAGTTTGGTAAATACACTGTATTATATTATATCTGTTTATTTAACCAGTTAAATAAGTACTTTGCATAAGAGAGTCCAAGATTTTTTTTCCCTTCCCTGGCACAATATTGGACTTTAAGCAATGGTGGTATAAAACATGTAATATGGAGCTTCTTGATTACAAAACATAAGAAATAATAAAGTAACCATTCTAGTAAGTTTACAACTGAAATATATGCTTTCTCACACAGCTTTTTTTATTGTCGAGATAAACACCTCATTTTCATCATTATTTACTCACCAAAATCAGTCTTTTTATCAGTACATACTTTCATTGATAGACATGGCATTTCCAGAGATTTTGGAAGGACAAACACAAACACATACCATAAAGTATCATATTTTAAAAAAGCATGAAGCACATTTAAATTAGTATGAAACGTCTAACATTAATAAAGGTAACAGCAATATTTACAAAATTGTCTTAGAAGGAAAGAGAAAATATTTTTTGTTGATTTATTTTTTTCTTATTTACTTTAAAATCATATTTCGGGATAATGATGACATATTCTCAATAGTGTTTGAGTGTTTGTAGTATTTGTTTATATCTTAGATCCCTATTTATTTATTTATTACTTTTGTAGCCAGTCAAGGAGCTACAGTATAGTTTTATTAAAGAACATAAAATTCAGAACTATTATCATTTCAGAGGACTCAGAAAAAATCTTTTTTCTTTAAATTCTTATTAAATAAATAAAAGTCAGAAGAAACAGTGTTTTAAAATGCAAAGAGAGCAACTCTGCTAGTATTGTTTTTTCATCATGTTCCATTTTTGAACGAAGGTGCTTGAGAAGAAGATGGAAGGGAATGTAGAGTTATGGACTTCAGTGGCTTGTGAGCTAAGGAAGAGGCTGGAGGGACTAGAAGAAGCCTTGGTGTCGAGAGAAGGGAAAATTCACAGAGAAGGACTGAGACATACAATGGAGCTTCATTACTTTTAAGTCAATGCAGTAAGCTAACAGCTTTCAACAGTTATGTGTTTTGCATAAAATAATAGATTAGAATATCTGGCCTTCATATTACTAACAAAAGGCTGAGAAGGCTGCCTCAGCTGCCGGATCTCTTTTGCTGGAAAAGGTTGCAAAACAGTTGCACAACTGTAAAACAGGGAACCAGCAAAGGTGTTGTTTTTACTGAATAATTACTGAATAATTAACCTTTCTTTGGTATACCTTAGATTTTGAAATGAGACTGCCATAGCTTATGCTTAATCATACTTTGCAAACTTAGCAAATGAGGTTGGTAGTTGAGAAAGAACACAGATGAAGGAGATGACTGCATCCAACTAGCTGAATGGTAAGACTATAAGGAAAGAAGCTCAATACAAGCTCTATTGAACTTCAACGAGGACCTGCAATGAATATAAGAGAATGAGCCATGCAGTGACAGGCAGGTTATCAGACTGGGACCATCAGTAGAGTAATTGTTCTGGTAATTATGGTAACATTTGGCCAGATCTCATGTATATTCTGTTATATAAAGGTCTGCCTTGGTAGATGGGCTGCAGCCTGGTCTTTTTCAAAGATCTCTTGAAAGGTTATTTTCCATGTTCTCTAGGACAGATGAACTAATTACAGTGTCTCTGGTGTCTATGATTCTGCATCCATTTTCATATTGTAGCCATCAGTTAGCTTGTGCTCCCATAAAATTTCTACAAACAGAGCAAGGCAGTAATCCCAGCTATGAAATGCTAAGCATATTTTAGGTCTCCAGCAAAGGACACCCCACCTAACTGTCAAATTAGCAACCATGTGTCCAGCAGCCACTCTGGGTATAATTGCAAAGGTCTAGATAATGGCCAAGGTGTGGATAGGAAAATAATCATCTGAAATATGCACTCTGATCATAATTAATACAGAGAGAAAAACATATCAGTGCAAACAGCAGGATCTGATCACCATCCATCTAGAAGTTCACTCCTTGAATTGGTGGTCTTACCAACAATTTACTTGCCAAGAATCACTGCACCATGGAACAGAAGAATATTCTGTTTCAGAATTCTTTTTATAAATTCTTATGAAAAGGTGCACAATACTACATTTATACTTGAAGTGAAGTGAGTTTTATCAGAAAATACCTATAAAAATCCTTTGTTAAAAATTGAAAGTGTAGCACATAGAACATTTACTGGAAGAAATCATGCAGCTATCAGTACAAATAAGATAAAAGCAGTGGGCTGATTTGAAAGATAAAGTATATGAAAGGTTCACTCATTCCCTGCATAGCCAAGTTTTCCATTGGTGCCCACTCAATTGGCTGGTATGAAATTTACAAAAAAGTCTCAACATTGGACTCATACAAGCCACTTCTACAGTCCTTTGATGTTTATGATGAGTATAGGCTGTATTTGGGTGTCTGTACAGCAAAATTCCTTGAAAAAGGCACACTGTATGGTACATCAGTACTCATACTGAGCTCAAAGCACGAATGCAAATGGAGAATCCTTTTAAATTCAGGTATTTAAAAGAACACGACATACAGTTATCATGTCCTCTGAGGAAAAATGTGAATGGGATGAACAGATGAAAAGCAGTAAGGGACAGAAATTGAAGGACTCTGCTGGCTACAGTAGAACTCAATAAGAAAAGATGTTCCCATGTGAACAAGAGCACATGGTTAATCTACTGCAAATTTATGGCACTTCCAAAAGGTTAGTACTTTACACTCCTATCTCATCAGGTAATATATCCTATGAGATGCGTCATTCGAATACAAGTATTTCAGTGTGCCAAAAGTGAGCTTGGTGTGAACTAATTCCCCCACCCACATCCCCATGAAGCATTAGAAAGAAGCACTTAGGAATTGGTATGTGAACTGCCCTGATGAAGTATTTAAGATAATTTTACAAAGCAGTTGGAAGTATGCTCTGTCCTGAGGGCATCAGATCTTATGTGGCAGTGCTCACACAATTATCCTAAGATGGATTGCCATGTTACTCCCTAGGCCTCTGACTGGAATAAATGCCATATCCAGCTAGAGAAATAAAAATGTGACTTGCAGGATTAACATGAACCTTATTACATCTCAGAACTTTGAAGAGAGACCAAAACCTTTCAATCGGTGATTTTTTATTTTTTTTTTCTGCATATCAGAAAATATTAGGAGTACCCACATTAATAAATAAATAAATGTAGTTGAGATACTGCTTTTGAGCTGAGCTGTCCCCTGAAACTACATCTCATGCCTCTGTGGTGTTTCTTAAATTGACTTGTTATACTTAAATGAATGTCATCACATATCTATAATTATATATTTTCTCCATTTGAGGTACTGCTGCATTTTTTATGAGGCTCAGTTTAGTGTATATACATCCTACCCCCAAAAAAAATGTTTTGCCAAATTATTGACAAAGTTGTGTCATGCTAACAAAAATGTGTTGCATACTTTCTGTACCAGTTTTGCTAAAAAGACAGAAATAGGTAGGAGTTTCTTGAGAAAAAAATAGTATCTGGCATGCTTAAGAGACAGGAAGATTTTGCACTTTGCAGCTGAAAAGCCACTAATATAAACTATGTTCCTGTACATCCATAGACTTCAAAGTAAAAAGCACCATTACTCAGAACATATAGAGGTGGGATATATAGGTCAACTAACAGGTTGTTTTCTCTTGCACATCTAAATTGTCAGAACCAGGGTTCTGGCTGGTATTCCAAGAAAACAGATCAAACACTGCACAGGACAGAAAACATCCATAGTCTTTCTTTTCAGTAAATAGACAGGGTGTAGGCTACTGAAGCAGTTTGTTGTCTCTGCTGATGATAATCAACATCCCAACATTCAAAGAATGAAAGAGCTACTTAATTCTCAAGGTATGCCGGGCACCTTTGACAGTTCCAGTGGAGCTGTGTATTTTGTAAGGAACAACTGCCTCAAATGCCACCAAGCACTTCTGGATGGGCATTTTGATTCGACTAGGAATAAAAATCTATGACAAAGAAGTGCAAAATATTCTTAGAATCATATAATCATTACTGTTGGAAAAGACCTCCAGGATCACCTGATCCAACAAACTCCCTACCACCAATGTCACCCACTAAACCATGTCCCTAAGCACCACGTCCAACCTTTCCTTGAACACCCCAAGGGACGGTGACTCCACTACCTTCCTGGGCAACCCATTCCAATGCCTAACTACACTTTCTGAGAAGAAATTTCTCCTAATGTCCAACCTGAACTTCCCCTGGTGCAACTTGAGGCCATTCCCTCTTGTCCTATCACTAGTTATCTGTGAGAAGAGGCCGACCCCCAGCTCCTGACACCTTCCTTTCATGTAGTTGTAGAGAGCAATAAGGTCTCCCCTGAGCTTCCTTTTCTCCAGACTAAACAACCCCAGTTCTCTCAGCTGCTCCTCATAGGACTTGTATTCCAGGCCTTTCACCAGCTCCATAGTCCTTCTCTAGACATGCTCCAGGGCCTCAATCTCCTTCTTGTAGTGAGGGGCCCAAAACTGAACACAGTACTTGAGGTGCGGCCTCACCGGAGCAGAGTGCAGGGGGTTGATCACCTCCCTGGTCCTTCTGGCTACATTATTCCTGATACAATCCAGGATGCCCTTGGCCTTCTTGGTCACCTGGGCACACTGCTGGATCATTTTCAGGTGAGCATTAACCCTCAGACCCTTTTCCTCTGCACAGCTTTCCAGCCACTCTGCCACAGGCCTGTAGCATTACGTGGAGTCGTTGTGACCAAAGTACAAGACCTGGCACTTATCCACGCTGAACCTCATCCCCTTGGCCTTTGCCCATCAATCCAACCTGTCCAGGTCCTTCTGCAGGGCCTTCCTACCCATCAGCTGATCAACACTTCACCCCAACTTGGTGTTGTCTTAAACTAGTCTTTCTTAACACTTTGATTTTAGAACTTCCTCCTTTTTTTTTTTTTTTTTAATCTGTTATTACTGAAGTTTTCTGGAAAATTTGAAATTCCTTTGCCTTCTTTTCTACCTTTGAAACAATAAAATAGAATATTAGTGTTGCACAGAATTTTCTCTGTTCCTTTTTTATAGCATAAATGAAAAGTGACTACTGTCTGAATTCTGCTGAGCTTCTTTAAAACAGTACCAATATCTATGGGCCATTTTTAAGATAAATATATCATACTAAGCATATTTCTACACATAAATAACTGTCAAAAGGGAAGGTCTTTCTAGAAACATAAGCCTTACAATCATATTATCTCTGTCTTCATCTTTCTCTCCTGAGCAAAAAAAGTGTCCCATCTGTAAATGTCCCAACTATATTCAGTATTCTATCCCCATAAACATCTTTAAAACATTTATTTTGCATCTAAATTGCCAGCAAAAGTGACTAGGAAAGGGGTTAATTCTCAATTATAGTACACTGATTCTCCCTATTCTACTACTGATGAATGAACTATCTTGTCTACACGTCTATCTGTTCCAGTAACCCTTTATTAAGAAGGCAGATCTGGCTCCTGTCTCTGTCATGCAGGTCCTGCCTATTGTTTAGCTGGTGGTGTGGCACTGTCTGATGGGGTGCAGACCAGGAGACCCTGGCAGTATCATTCCTTCACTGGTATAGCTGCTACATTTTTTCTGAACAGTGCAGCACAATGACAGTATATTAATTCAAGGTGTTTTTAGGCAGTACTAATTGGTCCATGAGGAATGCAATGTTGATCTGTCTCTACGGCCTCCAGATCTCAGGCTAGTTCAGCTCATTCAGAGTACCGCATTGCACTGAATCCCACTTTGTAGCTTCCTGCTTCAGACAGAACTTCTTTCACGTTAAGACTTGAGGGCTTGACCTGGACTTGGTAGATATCAGATGTAAAATCGAATTAGCTGGCAACCTGCTGTCAGAAGAGACTTCTTCTCATATGTTGTGGAAAATACCATTGATAAAAACAGGCCAATATATCATTCTTGCAAGTTTTCCATGCAGAAAAATATATATTTATATGATTCTGTAAGCATGGCACAGACATTGCAGCCAAAAAAAAAATATTGTGAGATAATCACTGTTTCACTTATTCTTACACTTAGGAGACAAAGGTTTTATGATGTCTAAATATATCAGAATGAATCCTTTCCTTCATTAGTAAATCAATTGTAGTTTGAAATATAATTTATCATAGTCAAGATTCTGGCCCATATATGCATAAGGCTCATTGGCATTAATAATTTAACATACAGTGAACAACTTCTCTTTCCTCAGGTTTACATTTGGCAGATCTCAGACATCTCTCTGCCACACTTTCCACTTTACCACTGGATCTCAAATTTCTTAGAAAATAAATGTATATGTGCTTTTTGCACATACTAGCCCTGGACTACAGCCCACAGAATGCCTTACAGTGTTGTACAGTGCAGAACAAATGTGAACAGTTTTTGCTTAAAAAAATGAAATGAAAATATTTTGACTCCAGAGTGTTCTAATGTTCTCTGTTACTCAAAAATAAGCAAATTATATGGTTCAATATTTCTTAAATAAAGTTAGGTATACTTTCTCACTTTGTATTTTTCATATTTTAGTTTTTCATTCCAACTTGAGGTGAATGTTGCAATTCTAGGAAAGAAATTCTCAAATTTTAACTTCTGATTGGCTCTATTAGTGACAAAAAATTAAATCCAACTTTATTTTTTATATTTTATGTTCATGTGAAAAATGGATCTCTTCTATCATCATATTCCTTCATGATGTAATAAATGCTTCCTTTAGAAAACTAGAAAAAAAAATCCAAGACTGATTTAAATGAGATGTCTTACTCTACAACTGCCTCACAAAATCCACAAGACACTGAACATGAGTCCTAAGGACATTTCCTTCATCTGAAGTTACATACATAAATCTGAGACAGGATATAGCTGAACTTACAGCATACATGGAATATTCTCATAAATACACTAGGCAAGTGATAAATGCAAAGCAAGGTCAATCCAAAGGTGTAACAACAACAGAAGACGTAAAAAATTAGAAAGCTTCTTCATACAACATTGGATTTCTTGCCATGCATATCTTTGAAAGTTATTATTATTATTTTATTTTATTTTTAGAATCTTATCCCTTTATAAATCATGTTTTTCTCTCTTCAAAAACTAGGGCCAATAGTCATAAAATAATTAAAGCTTCCCTTTTTACATCATGAATGTTGTTATCTTTTCAAGTAGTGAGCCATGTTTTGGCACAAAATAACAGAGCAAGATGTTTAGCAGCAATTAATAGTTACACCCTTGCCTATTTGCAAAAGAACCTGGTATAGTTTTAGTTCACATTAAGGTCTTCTTTATATCCGTGGTGTGACCTTTGCCAGGAAAAAAAAATGCTGAGTCCTATACAACCAGTAACTGATGAGAAAGTGGAATCTTTCATTCTGCCAATTACAGACAGTAATTGCCATGTAATGAAGTTAATGTTTTGTAGAATTTACAGCCTGATATTAATGGTGTTTCTTTTCCACCCTGTCTTATCCCACTTAATTTTCGCTTAGCTTTTTCACAACAAAAGAAACAGGACAATGCGTGAAGGCTCATTAATTCTATTTAGTTTTGATTTCCCCCCCTTCTTTTCTATCCACCTCCTGGAGGTGAAACAAGAGCCATGCCGTCAAGCCTTTCCTAAACTCTGGTTCACCTAAGGGTGAAAGTTACAGCCTCTGTACAGCAGCTTGCTCTCTATAAATGCTCCCCTTTCAATTTCAGCTCGGTACATTTAATGGCCATGCCATTTTATTGCCTTCTTGATCACCAATTACACCATCAAGAACAATGGGCCCAATGCTTAAATGCGTAGGCCTCAAATTTGCCTTCATTTGCCAATGTGTTCCATAGCAACACTTTCTTTGAAAGCCAAGGCCTCCTAATTACAAGGATGAAGATGGATCAGGTTTTAAGAAAGGCTCCCGATGCCAGCACAATATGCTAACCTAACTGTACTCTCTGTATGCCTACTGTATTATCCTGACCTGAAGCTGCCCTCCTAACACTCTGCCTGACCTCCTGCTTCTGAAAGGAAACCCTGCCTGCCCTCCCTATCTCCAGCCTCTCTGCAGGATTCAGGAGGGTGCTGCTGAATCCAGTGACAACAGCACCTAGGAAAAATAAATCATAAGACAGGAACTAGACAAATTGAGGAACTGCAGGGTACCAAAAGCATTTCCATGTTATTTTGTTTCACCGCTAATGGCCAAAACGAATAAATCAGGATGTGTTAACTCCAGTGTGCTTTGCAGAGCAAATGCTGAATACCGTATCTTCTTTGTTAGGAGCCGATGGCAAGGCTGAGTTATTGTCAAGGCTTGTTGCTTTACCAGGATTTTGGAGTGACTGATGATAGACTGAAAGGAAACACAACTGAAAAATATGGTAAAAAAAAATAGAAAGGAATAACTGGAATAAAATTGTATACAACTTTGTAAGCTAGAGTTATGGAAATTACAGACTTTTTTCTCTTCTAAAATATATATCTTAACACATGCTTATGTTTACATATATTTGGATTAATCAACCACCCTGATATTTTGATTTGGTTCCTTGATGAAAAATGCCTCTGGGAGGAATGTTACTATTCCAGTATTGTACATCCAATGTGTCTACTATGCACACTGTGCCATCTCCAGCCAAATCTGGTGTTTACTCATTCAGTAGGGTGTGCTGACAGAAGTGTTTTACTGAAGTAAAAGGTATATTACAGACGTTCATCATCATGAAAAGGTTTATCAAATTAATTCTGGAAACATACATTCCTATTAACACAGACAGTCTCAGGTTTTGGAATGATCTATAAAATGATGACATTTTTTTTTTTTTTTTGCCATGTCTTTAGTTATTCAAATTATTCTAATTGAAGTTAGTACATATCTAACCATCTGCACATTTTTGGTATGTAGTTAACTTTACATTCTGTGTGTGGTCCCAGAAAACATCCAGTAGCTAGTAGATATTTGCAGGATTGGGGTCTTTGTGGAAGAGGGAAAAAAAAAAAAAAAAAAAAAAAAGTGGGAGCTAATTGTTACAATATAATTATGCAGTAATAAACAAAATTATGCATTTACTGCAGGGGAAAGGTTCAAAATTTCATTTTCAATTTTAACTTTCGCGTTTCTTATCTTTCAAGATTGTAAATTTATAAACTTAACATTATAATGATTCTAGGCTTTGTCTTCTGATTTTCCAAATGAAATAAAAAATTCAGAGCTTCTGGGCCTGGGTAACTGACAATCATTCAATTTTCTGTTTTGTGATCACACTACAATGATGCATAGGAATCTCCAAAGAGAAAGGAATTCTCTTTTTCTTAGGAATCACTATATGAGCATGAAGATTTCAGATTAAATATATATATATATATATCCCTACAGAGAAATCTACTTAGAGATAATCTCTTATGTATTGGAAAGACGTTAGTTGCAATGCTAACTGATGGCATTTAAACAGTGTCAAAACTTTTAGTAACAGAGCAGCTTACTGGATGTTTAAACACTTCACATTTTATTATACTTTGCTTTCTCCTGCACACGCATGTGTTATTCACAATATGGACACACCAATCATTACATTAAAAATTATAAATTAGTCAGGTTTTTTAATGACAACATATTAAAATTTGTATTTTGTAGTGACAGAAGTGTGCTTTCATTTTTCTGCACTAATAGTTGTACAGACTTTTCTACTACATTCTCAGTATTGTCATACTCTGTGCAAAAACTTTCAGACCAAAAGATAAGATAATGAACATATGTGCAAATAAATAAATAAATAAATACAATACAATACAATAAAAATTCACAGCCATTTCAGCACAGAAATAATGGAATAATGGGCAGGGTGGAAAGTGGTGGGCAGGGAGGGGAACAGACACCAGGGGAGTGAGGGTAGAAAAGAATATAAGGGCATCTTTTGAAATTAAAATGAAACACAGACACATGTACGATGGTGTAAATTCACTGAACACAGGTCATTAGAAGCTAAAAATGAGGGATGCCATGATTCCAGTACAATGTGAGCTTTCAGAAAGTGCTCTCACTTGATGCTGTGCTATGATGGAGTCTAGCTCCCATCACACAGAAGGCTGCTGAACCAAGATATTGGAAATTCAAAATGAAACAAGAACTAAATAAGATTTAAATGCCAAATAGCCACAATTCTTAAAACACCATGAACATGTCCTGAGTGTATGGGGACATTCTTGATTTCATTTTCTCTTGAACTCCAATAGCAGAGTAATTAGGGATGTTACTACGATTCAGAGAGACTTCATGCTGTCCTTGCAATTCCAAGACACAGAGGTAATAGACAAACACAGAAGTTGTATTTTACAGTGAGTTAAATATCCTATACTCTGAGTTTTAAAATTATCCTACAATATTCATTATTTCAATATCAGTTGAAACGAATTTTAAATAGATACATTCAGAAATATTCAAAATTTTAAAGTGCTAGTCTGTACCTGTAAGGCCAGCTCTGAGAGTCTCTTTGGAAGAAGTGGTCTGGTAGGGGTTGTGCTTTGAGAACTGCAGCAAGATGGCTGCCATGAGCTAAATGAGACACCAAAATGGAGTTCAAAACATTATTGTCAGACCCAGTTTTACCGCTTACTGGTAAGGATGAGCTTCTGAGCTTTTGGATTGCTTGGCTAATGAAAATGTGAAAACATGTCTCTAAGCTAAAGGCAAACACATTCCAAATGATGTGCCTTGTTTCAGAAGTGACTGTTGAAACACTGAACTTGAATGCCAGCTATTTTAATTTGTCTACAGCCATCCCTGAGGACAGGGTGGGGCAAATAGAACCATCCTGATGCAGAACTTTCTTTCCTGAGCTACAGATGGTGGATTGGCTCCTACATCTGTGAGCGTCAGTGCACTGGAGTGCACGGTTGAGCGAGAGAGGGAGGAAGAACACAATATTGAAAAGACAAATGCTTAAAAATTATTTCACTTGTCT
>NC_137695.1:94979142-95011762 GCF_964034855.1 Anser brachyrhynchus
TGCAGAGAAACCTTCAGAGAATTCTTTACCTTGTGGCATTTTTGTACAATGCTGTTTACTTAGTGTTCTGGGATGTTCCTTTAATAAAAGGCCTGTTATTATGTGGAATGAATCCCAGCATGAAGTCATATTCCTTCCTAAATAGGTGATAGCTGAACTTCATATTTTTATTTTTATTTTTTTACTTTACAAACTCAATAATAAAATGGGCTAAGTGCACAGAGTAGCTAAATGCTAGTGATCATCATCTAAATGCATGGCATTCTTGAATAAGTTAAAGATATATATATAAGCACAAACTGAGAAAAAAAAAATCGACACTCTGTTACTGGTTCCTCCAGATCACCATAGAACTGTGATTTATATGACCAGCCCTTCATTTACTGGCTATTAATATATGAAAAGGAGTTCTGAAGAAATTTATATTTGGACTCCAAACTTTTTTTTTCTTTTTATTTAAATGACTTCATGTATGTTAAAATTTGTGTTGATTATTGAAATTTTGAATTCAGACAGTAATCTGGTACACCTCAGTCTGTACAAACTATGGACTAAACATGTTTTTGGTATCTTAAAATAATCCTAGGAAGCCAAAATAAATGTGACATCTGCACTTTTAACTATGAATATACTGTCTAAAGCAGGATACAATGAATAAATTCAACTGAACATCATTCAACACCCTGGCTAAAACTTATCACAGAGATTTAATCAAAATCTAAATGTGAGTAATTGGATGTACATCCTGAAATTTCTTGGGCTGCCAATTAAGACTCCCAACTTATTTCACAATGGGCACACATCTATGAAATGAAATATCTAAAAGAAAATCATATTCTGATAGTTATGATGTGGAATAGCCTGAGGAAACGTAAGAAAGAGTATTAATAATAGCTTGCACATGAAGTTTCGATCCCAATACAGAAAGCTGAGAAAATACGAGTTTATATTGTTTATACGAGTTTATATTGGTGATCACCGATGTGATGATTAGAATAGAATAGAATAGAACAGAATGGAACAGAACAGAACAGAACAGAATAATTCAGTTAGAAGAGACCTTCAGAGACCATCAAGTCCAACTGTCTGACCACTTCAGGGCTAACAAAAAGTTAAAGTGATTCATGGAAGAATACTATAACTCAAAGCAAATAAGTTATAAAGTAGGTATGTGGTTTATTTCGGCGCCGGGCACATGCGGGATAGCTCCCAAAGGCATGCGCACCTTAACGCAGCAACTTGCTTTGGTTATATGTAGTAAAAAGTTACATATGCATGAAGTTTCCCAATACACCTATACATATTCATAACCTATCCCGGCTTTGTATTAAAGTTAGCTCCAAGAAGTCATTTCCATAAACTCCTCCCATCTGCGCCTGCACAGTGCCTTCTGATGGTAGTTGTCGGGGGGTCGTGGGGATGAAGTCTGATAACTCCTCTTCATCACCACTAGTTGACCCCCTGCCTTTGTACAGATTCAGCTGCTCCTTGGCTCTTGTCCAAATCACAAGGTTGGTCTCAGCTGGTTTTTGAGACAGGTTCCCCATTTTTGTCAGGAAACATCTTCTGTGAGGGGCCCCGAGACTCCTTGTTTCAGTTAATTTGCACAGTAGTAAGCAAAGACACTCAGCAATGTCTATTTTAAAGCGATTAAGCAAGCCCCCATTCTTTCATTCCTGGCTTTAATAATTATGATTGTTTTATTTAGAAATTATTAATATGATTAAGCAAGCCCTCATTCTTTTATCCCTGGCTTCAAAAGCATATTCGTAAAAGTTTTAACCAAATGTCTCTTGAACACAGAAGGGCTTGGGGCACCAACCACCAATCTGGGAAGCCTATTCCAGAGTTTGACTACCCTCACAGTAAAAGCCCAACTAGAGCTGAAGCTGGCCATGTCTGTGGGAGACAATAAAAAAGGTTTTTTTAGATATGTGAACAGAAAAAGGAGAACCAAAGAAAACATAGGTCCGCTACTAGATGGGGAGGGTCTCCTCACAGACAATGACATAGGCAAAGCAGAGACGTTTAATGCCTTCTTCGCCTCTGTCTTCAATGCTGATGATGGGCTTCGGGACCCAGGGTACCCTGAGCTGGAGGACCATGATGGTGGGAATGACAAACTCCCAACCGACCCTGAACGTGTGCGGGATTTTCTGCTCCACCTGGATCCATACAAGTCCATGGGTCCGGATGGGATTCATCCCAGGGTGCTTAAAGAGCTGGCTGACATCATTGTGGAACCTCTCTCAATTATTTTTCAATGGTCTTGGGAATTTGGAGAGGTCCCATTGGACTGGAAGTTGGCAAATGTTGTGCCAATTTTCAAGAAGGGTAAGAAAGAAGACCCTAGCAATTACAGGCCTGTCAGTCTCACGTCAGTGCCTGGTAAAATTATGGAGAGGATGATCCTTGAAGTTACTGAAGCGCACCTGGGGGACAATGCAGTCATTGGTCCCAGCCGACATGGGTTCACAAGGGGTAGGTCCTGCCTAACAAATTTGATTTCCTTTTATGATAAGATCACCCATCTAGTCGATCAAGGGAAACCAGATGATGTGATCTTTTTGGACTTCAGCAAAGCTTTTGACACGGTTTCCCATAGGATCCTACTGGACAAAATGTCCGGCATACAGCTAAACAAAAACATCATACGATGGGTGAGCAATTGGCTGACGGGCAGCGCTCAAAGGGTTGTGGTAAATGGGGCCACATCTGGCTGGCGGATGGTCACTAGTGAGGTCCCTCAAGGCTTCATTTTAGGGCCAGTCCTCTTCAATGTTTTTATAAATGATTTGGATGTAGGACTAGAAGGTGTTTTGAGCAAATTTGCTGACGGCACCAAACTTGGAGGAGTTGTGGACTCGGATGAGGGTGGAAAGGCCTTGCAGAGAGATCTGGACAGATTGGAGAGCTGGGCGATCACCAACCACATGAAGTTTAACAAAAGCAAGTGCCGGGTCCTGCACCTGGGAGGGGGCAACCCTATACGTACAGACTGGGCGACGAGACGCTGGAGTGCAGCCCCTCAGAGAAGGATGTGGGGGTTGTGGTTGACAGCAAGTTGAATATGAGCCAGCAGTGTGCCCTGGCAGCCAGGAGGGCCAACCGTATCCTGGGGTGCATCAAGCACAGGTTTGCTAGTCGGTTGAGGGAAGTGATTGTCCTGCTCTACTCTGTGCTGGTGCGGCCTCACCTCGAGTACTGTATGCAGTTCTGGGCAATACAGTACAAAAAGGATGTTAAACTGTTGGAGAGTGTCCAGAGGAGGGCGACGAAGATGGTGAAGGGCCTAGAGGGGAAGACATATGAGGAGTGGCTGAGGTCACTGGGCCTGTTCAGCCTGGAGAAGAGGACGCTGAGGTGGGACCTCATCGCAGTCTACAACTTCCTCGCGAGGGGGAGTGAAGAGGCAGGTGACCTATTCTCCATAATCACCAGTGACAGGACCCACAAGAATGGTGTCAAGCTGAGGCAGGGGAGGTTTAGGCTAGACATCAGGAAGAGGTTCTTCACTGAGGGGGTGGTTGCACACTGGAACGGGCTCCCCAGTGAAGTAGTCACTGCACCAAGCCTGTCTGAATTTAAGAAGCATTTGGACTGTGCACTTAGTCACATGGTCTAAACTTTTGGGCAGACCTGTGCGGTGCCAGGAGTTGGACTTGATGATCCTTATGGGTCCCTTCCAACTCGGGATATTCTATGATTCTATGATTCTATAAAGAAATTTTTCATAATATGCAGACTGAACCTCCCCTGGTGAAGCTCGGTGCCATTCCCTCATGTTCTATCACTGGTAAGGAGAAGAGACTGACTGGCACCTCCCCCTCCATTTACCTTCCTCAGGAAGTTGTAGAGAGCCATGAGGTCACCTTTTAGCCTTCTTTTCTCCCAAGTAGATAAAACAAGTGTCCCAGCCTCTTCTCATAGGGCATGCCTTCCAGCCCTTTTATCAGTTTTGTTGCCTCCTCCCCCCCCTCCCCCCCCCCCACCCGACACTTGCAAGTACCTTAGCATCCTTTTTATATTGCAGAAAGACAAGAACTACACACTATATTCAAGGTGAGGCTGCACCAATGCTAAATATAGTGGGAGAACCATCTATTTTTAACTGCCTGGTTATGCTGTGTTTAATGTGTCCCAAAATGTGGTTTGCTGTCTTCACTGCCAGGGCACACACATCTGGCTTGTGTTGAGCCTGCTGTCACCAGCACCCTCATACCCCTTTCTGCAGAGCTGCTCTCCAGCCACTCATCTGCCAGTCTGTGCCTGTGTCCACCATTGCTCTGTCCCAAACTCAGCACTCATCATTTTCCTTTGTTGATTGCCACTGATGATTGCCTGATGCTCCAATGCATCTAGATCCCTTTGCAAGGCCTCCTGTTCTTCCAGGAAGTCAACAGTGTCACCCAGCTTAGTGTCATCAGCAAACTTGCTGCTGATGCATTCCACTCCAGCATCCAGATCACTGATAAAAATGTTGAACAGGACTGGCCCTAGAACTGAGCCACAAGGAACACCAATAAGCCCTGGGAAACACTGCTATAACCACAAATGCCATGATATATATATATTTTTCTATTCTCTATTTTTTCAATACATTTTCTATTCTATTTTTATTTTATTTTATTTATTTTTCTATCAGTCTTATTTCTTAATTCAGATGCTATCTGGATTTACAGGAAATTGAGTTTATTTCTGGATCTTTAATATGAATATTATCAACCTTAGCTCAGATGTTAATGCTGAGAAATCAGCAAAAGATGCTTTAAGAACTCATCTGACAAGCAAGACGTTTCCATCTGTATTAGGGAATACAAATAGTGACTGATACACTAGACAAGTATGATATATCAATATCAGTTTTCCCAGTGTCACCTCAGGCTAGTCTAGCTGCTGAATGTTCAAGAGACACTAAGGGACAGAAAGGAAACCTCAGAATCAGAAAGTGTGGTTTATTTAGACTGTGATGTTGTTTGTTTGTTTGTTTCCATACAGAAATAGAGTGTCTACAGTTCTGGTATTTTACTGAGCTTCCTGCTGCAACAGTAAAGACTAAAAACTTTCTGCACCTTAAAAAAGATAATTCTATCCTAATTCTGTAGTGAGGCTACCTTTGTCAAGGAAACAATCTAACTTTAGAAGGATTACATAATCAAATGTTAGGGTACAATATAAAGGAAACAGTTATTTGATGGGTAATGTTAATTGGTCATCATTTTATTAAAAAAAATGATTTTAAAACTTATTTTTAAATAAGACTGATAACAAAGAAAGCATTATTTGTACTAATATATAATTTCTGTTCATGTCATCTAAACTGTTGATTAGGTAGGTTCATCAGAAACCTAAAAAATGTCATATGCTTGGATTTACAATTGAATTCATTGTTTTTGAGTTCAACCCTTGCAAATACATGAGTAGAAGACATAAAGCATATCAGGATGCTACACAAGGAAGAACTACCACAACAATGAGGTATGCAGAGTTACATTCAACTGTATACAATTCTTTGAACCTTTGCAAATAGTCTTTAAATTGCTGCTTAGAGTTACAGTTCATGTGGAAAAAAGTGTATTGTGCCTGTGCCTTACTTACAACATTTGATAATCACAGAATCATAGAATATCCAAGTTAGAAGGGGACCCAAAATGATCATTGAGTACAACTCCTGGGTCCCCAAAGGACCACCCAAAAAAACAAACAAGCAAACAAACAAACCAAAAAAAAAAAGATCATATGTCTGAGAGTGTTGTCCAAACGCTTCTTGAACTCTGGCAAGCTCGGTGCTGTGACCACTTCCCTGTTCCAGTACCCAACCTCCCTTTTTGTGAAAAACCTTTTCTTGATATCCAGCCTGAACCTCCCCTGTCACAGCTTCAAGCAATTACCTCGGGTCCTATCACTAGTCACCAGAGACCAGAGACTAGTCACCAGAGACCAGTGCCTGCCTCGCCGCTCCTCCTCATGAGGAAGTTGTAGACTGAAATGAGGTCAGTCATCCTCAGTCTCCTCTTCTCCAGGCTGAACAGTCCAAGTGACTTAGCTGTTCCTCATACCCCTTCCTCTCTAGACCTTTTACCATCTTTGTTGCCTTCCTTTGGACCCTCTCTAACAGTTTTATATCTTTCTTATACTGTGGCTCCCAAAACTGCACACAGTACTCGAGGTGAGGCTGTACCAGCACAGAGTAGAGCAAGACAATCACTTCCCTTGACCATCTAGCAGTGCCATGCTTGATGCACCCCAGGGTATGGTTGGCCCTCCTGGCTGCCAAGGCACACTTCTGGCTCATGTTCAGCTTGCTGTCGATCAAAATTCCCAGATCCATTTCCACAGGGCTGCTGCTCAGCCTCTCATCCCCCAGTCTGTATGTATAACCCGGATTGCCCCTTCCCTGTTGAAGAATCTGGCACTTGCTCTTGTTAAACTTAATATTATTGGTGATTGCCCAGCTCTCTAATTTGTTCAGATCTCTCTGCAAGGCCTCATCACCCTCGACAGAATCAACAGCTCCACCCAATTTGATATCGTCCATGAACTTGCTCAAAAAAAGTTCAAGGCCTTCATCCAAATTGCTTATGAAAACTGAAGAAGACTGGTCCTCAAATGGAGCCCTAGAGAACCCCACTAGTGATAGGTCGCCAGCCTAATGTAACTGCAGTGTGGTGTTTTCCCATCCATTAAAATAAATCATTTCAGAACACATGTAGCAAACACTGTCATAAAGAAAATGCTTTCAACATGATAAAAGAAGGCGGTTTTAATGCAGATCATAAAGCAGTCATGCTACATAGCAAAGGCCCCTAATGATTTCAACAATATTTTGAAACATACTTATTTAATGGTTAAACAACTGAATCTTGTTCAAATTGAAGACTCTCATACTTGGAAAACAATAGGAATGGTTAGTAAGTATGTTGCCATGGAGCTAGTGATACAGTATAGCTTTTTGTGTTGTCTGCCTTATGACAGGTTTGGTAACCATGTGATTTATGAAAGGCAAGCATGGACAATTCAGCAAGTGATAGTATTTATACTTGATGCTTAGTTCCCAGTTACTTTGTTTCAAAAGTTACATTGCAGCTAGATGTACTGGAAAATGATTTCTGTTGTATAGCAGTTATGCTTGCTGAAAAGTTTCAACTTCTAATATGTTGATGCACACATCTCACACATCTTTGAATTTTTAATAGAAAATATGGGGTTATTTAATTATGAAATAACCTCTTATTTATTTCTGACATGTGAAAATAAGCCACAATACGAATTTATCAGTTTACATAAGCTGAACATAAATGCTGACACTGGTTTGTCTTTTATTGCTTAATATGAAGAGGTTCTTTTTGTAATATTGTGTTAGATGTGAAATGAAGTCAGCAGTTTGTTTTGTTTTGTTTTGTTTTGCTTTCCCCAATACTATTAATCAGTGCCAAGTTCCAATGACCTTTAATTGCAATATGATGTAATAGAAGTTTGTTCACCATCCTGTAATCTGAACAGTCAGTGAACTATGGTAGGTGTAAATATAATCTTTTGTGTCTTTTGAATCTTATCTCTTTTGTATCGTATGGGATGTTACAATACATTCCTTTCAGGAAGAATAGCATCAAACGGATTAGACAAACATTGTGGAGCTTTGAACACAGAGGATCACAGTTTCCATCACATGTTCAAACATGTGCATAAGCAGTTATCGTTCTCAGCAGGACTGCTATTGAAATCTTTAGATCCAAGAATGACAACATGGAATTTGACAAGTGACTGGCAGATACTTTGATATAATTTCCAAAACCATGGAAAAAAAAAATATATATATATATTACTTGTTCTAAGGTACAGGGAGAACTAAATATATAAAATCCAGCTTTGCCCAAGAATGGACTTAGCAATACAAGGTTCAGCGTAGGTGTCTGTTTTAGGTTTTATTTTTCACTAACAATTTTCAGCTTGTGTCTGTATTCACAGAAATAATATTCAATAGCTCAACATTCAGAAGTGTTATTTTCCATTTTCTAAGGAGTGATTTCCTGTATATTTTAAATTCAAAATCATTTATATGGTATATATAATATATATCTATATATATAACATATATACGTGTGATATATATCATGTATATATATACTATATACATGTCTATATACATGATATTTATATCATGTATATACAGAACAAATTTTCTGTAAATATATATCTGTATTTCTCTCTACATATAGGTGTATTCACATAAATAGTCAAGAAACAATAATATTGTTCCTTACAGGGAAAACTATATAAAAGATTCTAGGTTAATGATTTCTTTATTTTATTCCAGGAAGACAAAACTGAATAATATTATGGTGCTTAACAAATGCACTTTATATGTTCAAGAAGTATGAACTGAAACAACCCTGATATCTTAGTGGTAGTGTGTCATGGCATGATTGTTTTTCATAAGAGACAGCATCAGTTGCCCATCAGACCTCTCTTGAATGACAGAATCTTATTCCAGCTGAGTCATCTTTATGTTCTTAACTATCTACTTGCTAATTTTTCTCTAACTTTCATAAAGAAAATTGAGAGATCTTTATATATTGCATGGAAAATACTTATCTTCCCACCAGTTAATAATGTCATGAGCTGAAAATGTGAATTGCCTTGCTGTATTGTAATATGAGAATTTTCCACCTTTACTTTTACACACAAAATAACATTTTGGGAAGCTATGTCATTCCAGTAAAAGATGCTAGATTATTGCTGAAAAACACAAAAACACTATATCTTGTATAGCACAGTACACAGAACTTAGGCCACTTTATCTCCCATTTGTTTCATTTGTGATTTAGAGCATCCAGCCTTATGGCCAAAGGAATAACAGAATTTCCATACCTTCCCCAAGTATCTCTTCTGACTTCCAGGAAAGTTACTGAGCAATGATGGGTGTGGAAGACGGTAGTGTTTTATGCTATGAATGGATGCTCAGCAGTGAGAACTTTATGCTGAGTTTCTATTATTGTAGAACAGAGAACAGAGTGTTAAACAGTAGGTCTAGACTAGCTATCAGGGCATATTTCATATCTCTTGATTGTCTATGAGGAAAGCCTAGACCAGGCTAGGCAGACTAGACTTCTATCTTCAGACAGTTAAAGTTAGGTGAGATGAATTCCATTACCAAGTGTATTTCTTCATTGTGTGGTTTGATCATGTCATAAAAAACCCTAATAAGATCACAAATGATTGGAGTTGATAAGTGGGAGAGACAACGTAATACATCTCTCTCCATAGCTGGTTACTGCAGAAACGAGTAGGGAAACTTATTGCAGTACCTAGATTTTTCCTTTGACCAGAAACCAGTCAACTTATCTCATGATTTTCTGTTTCATCTGGCCTAGCCTTGTTGCCAAAGTTCAGCAATGCTTGTATAATTACTACAAGATCTTATGCATTAAAATAGATAAAATATGCATGATGAAGCATACTGCAGAGAGGTCTGGGTTTCCAAGCTGGAGATGCCAAAGAAAAAGTCAGAAATAGGTTAAACAGTGAGCAATTAAATTAAAATTTTCTCATTAAGGATGTAAAGTTTGGATATTAAATTTCATCCAAATGATAAAGGGTACAGTATGCAATATACAAGAGAATTAAAAAATGACTGATGCTTACACAGTACACAAACAAATTAGCAGGATCTGACCTAAATGATAAGGGTGTTATTACACGTTAGAGTTAGATGTCATTCCCCCTAATTTAAGAGTATTCTAATTACAGTTAACCTGAAGGTTAACCTGAAGGTTGGTTACTTTCATCTTTATCATCTTTGTGATAGTATTAACACTGTTGCTGTGGCATCATGGAAATTGTATGCATCATAAAGATGTAGCTAATTATCATTGAACTAGTCACTTCTTATGTAAAATTAGTTTAATATTTTCAGGCCAATATTTGTGACCCATTTGTCTGATAACAACATCCATTATTGACCTGTGGCATGCCCTGTCTATCTTTCCTTTAAATTCAGTCTGACTGCCATTGCATTTTCACTTACCAGATAAAACAATATTTTGATTTTTTTTTTTTTTTTAACATTTAACATCCAGGGTGTACAGAAGGGACTCTTCAAAAGGACAGAATTTTATATTCAAATTTACCTTTGCATTTGGAATGCAAGGAATATTATGCACTGTTGGCATGAACAGGATGTGAAGATTTCTGTTAATTAAGCATCTGAAAATATATCGTTGTGTTTATTTGTTATAAAAATGGTATTATGAGGACTATGTTTCCAATAAGAAAATTACTACATAACGTTCTATAAGATTGACAGTGGATTCTGCAGGATTACAGACATTTTTTGGCTCCTAAACTGTGTAAGAAATTTTTAAGAATGTACAAAAAAAAAAAATAATTCAAAGTCAGAGAAGCATTGAAAGCTCTCTTATCTTTATTATTTAAGTTTGGTTAAGCTCAGAATTATGTTGACTTTCAGGATACAGCATAATAAAAGATAAAGCTTTAACACAGTATTGGCTTGAAATGTTTTTCTACATCTTTCCAGAAAAAAAAAAAAAAGTATAGATCAGTACTGCTCTGTGAATACATTATTTAGTGAATTTTGTCATTTTTCATTTAATAAGTTATTCAATGACTTCCTCTGAGTATTTGCCTAGGTCTATAATGGATACAATACCATTCATTGAGCATATTAATCAATAAAAAATATAATAACTGAATAAATTGTTCAATTAATATTTTCCCCTAGAATTTTCCTACTTTTATCCTTTCTTTTTTACAATAGTATTAAAAAAAAAATCATAGTTTTTAAATCTAAACACAGATGCGCTAGCCATGGAAAATTGATGAAATGATATAAGATTTCTTTTTTTTTTTTTCCTGAAATTTTATTATCAAAACCTTGAATGTGAATGTAGATTGCATTTTATCTATTGCTGTCATCTAATTACAAACCAAGCCTTAGTAAGTAAAGTAAAACTTGTCTGTTATAAGCGATAACAGTTGTAAAAACAGTCACAATATATAAGAAGTTACCAGAAATGAAAGACTACATAAGCATACAAGGGGGTGTTCCACAGATCTCTAGTCTTATGTTCAGAAGTTGGTTTAATATGACAGATATCAATCACACAACCAGTTGATAAACTTGTCTTTCAATATAGAATTTCTAGCTAATTTTGCAACTTAAAAATAAATAAATAAATAAATTTGGGAAGATTGCTGTATACAAGGAACCTTTCACTAACAAATGTTTCATTAGCATGTAGTGTTTAAAGTCTTTGATTAACTGAAACATTAAGGTCTACTACTTTTACCTCAGGGACTCAGTCTGTTCAGCTGGTCATTAACTGCCCTGTAAATTAATTAAAGGTTAAACATTACGGTGAAGTTAATAAAAAGCTTTAAGAAAAAATAAGTTGATAATGCAGTGTGAAATATCTTTTTGATAAAACTCCATACCTTTCAACCAAGAGCCATGTCCTTTAAAAGGAGACACTAAAGAGCTCTGCAGAAAAAAATGGGAAGCCAGAAACACCAAAGTAACGTTGCATTAATTTAATAGTGCAAATAATCTTCTCTGGAGTTTCAGCTTCACAGGGCAGCACTTGTGGAACTCACTTCTAGGCCTTCTCACTAGAGGCCTTGATGGCCTCTCTTATAATTCCAACCTGCATTTTCTTAGGTCAATTTATTCATAAGCTAACACTGTTCATTTCTGAGCTTAAAAAGCTCTTCTCTGTCCCTGATTTATTTCTGTCCTGATGAATAAACAAGGACAATGAAAACACAGAGAGCAATATATTATTTTTCATCCTTTATTTTATCAAGGAAAACAAGTAAGCTTGTCTTTCATGTTCTTGCTGGAAAGTTGTAATGTAATCAAAAGTATGCATTTTATACATAGCGGGTCTAACCATGAATAAAGTATCCTTAATCTGACTATCATCTGTGATAAAGAGCAAAAAGTCAGTGCCCTGCCCCAAAACACTAAGATTCAGCGATATCATTTAATGTTTGAGATTTTTTTTTTCTTTCTGGAAAATTATGTATATAACCTGAATTAAAGAATTTGCACATTAATTTTGCTGCCAGACTGTAAACACCGATGTTGAAAGAGTCCTTCCTCTGGTCCTTCGAACTTAGAATTGAAAGCCTCAGTACAACATTTTATTTTAACAATGTACTTTGTCATAATTGGATTCCATGGCTAAGCTTTTACACTTCATGCTTTCAGAATTTTCTGTGATAGAGCTTTATCTCCCCAGTCATGTTTTTGCCCAACAGGTATCAGGCAAGGAAAGATGTGTTGATTCCTGCATCGTACAAGCAAGGCCTTTGACTAAAGGCAGTATCTCCGTGATTAGCAGATTACATAGATCTATCTGTCTTCACCTTTCCAGCTAGCTCCCTGAGTCATTTTCATATATACAAAAAAAAAAAAAAAGTTTTGAAACCAATTTAGAAGAAATAACTAAGAACGGCTCTGTTATTATAACAAGCTTTCACAGAGTAGTTGAGTGCAAACTCTTAGTGAAAACCTGGTTTAAGTCAGTAAAACTTGGCAGACACTATTACATTTTCATTCTCTATCATCAAAACTTCCTATGAAATATTGTGTGTGGTAACTACAGGAATTTTAAGCCTTTCATGGAAACAGCAAGCCTTTTTGGAATCAGGATGATATAGGAGATAAATATTGCAACACTTTCCTTAATAACATCATGAGCCAGAAAAAATACATACAAAAAAAATGTTGATATTTATACAAAAATCACAAGCAGTGAGGCATCCATCTTTCATATTTAATAAAGATTTTCCCAGTCAGCTGCAGCAGATGATAAGTATAATATCTTTAAATGGTTAATCCAAGGATCATGGCTCAAGTGCTTTATATGGTTAGGAGCAAGGAAAGCTGTTAGTAGCCTCAGTGTGCATTTCATAAATCCAATGATTTTTTATTATTATTATTGTTATTTCTTTTTTCTTTCCTTTCCTTTTTTTTTTTTTTTTTCCATTTTGGTTTGGCTTTCTACTATATCTTAAATGCTTTATTTTTCAGAGGAGAGATAAGACTTAGTTCTTCACATAAAACTACAGCTTAGCCATTACTTAGTCTTTCTCTGTTAAGGAAAAGGTCCTGTCTGTGCACAGATGTCTCAGATTAAATTGTATCTCACAGTCCTTACAGTGCTCAGTACTAGATGAACTGCCAAAAGGGCCGTAGGCAAGAACTAAATTGCTTTGGTTTCAGTACACAGTGAATTTGGCTCAGACAAGCTGAATCAGTACATTAAATGCGAATCCCTCACAGATTTGAAAGCAGCCTTTAGCGCAATTATTGACTGTGAGTGATGATTATGTCTAATTGAAGGAGACTTTTGCTACCTGTAGCTCAGTTGGAGTCCATGAGAGCCACAGCAAGGCACTGCATCTTAATTCAATGTTCCAGCTTGAAAGAAGCAATTGAACCTAAATCCTGAAGTGTATACACATGGTCGATAAACTTTAATAAACTTTACAGGTTCAGTAACTAGACTGAGTGTATATAATTCAATTTTTTAATTCAGGAAAGGAAAATAGCTAACAAGTATGTTAGGCTACAATAACGTATTAGTTCGTCTCATGCAGAGGCCCTCTCAGTAAAAGGAAAAGATATAGTTTCATGCTTGTCTTTGGTATGAGTCATAAATCTGCTGTTCTATACACTATATTAATGCTCTACAGGTGGGAGATTACTGGGTGACTTGGGTATGACCCAACTTCCAGTAAATTTGTGAGGGAAATAAAGTAATTTGACAATTTTGCATCTTTTGCTATGGAAGTTATGCCAATAATAAAGAGAAATGAATGTTTTTCTTAATAGATTTCTGCCTCTCTCCTCAAGATTTCTTGGCATGTTTTCACAGTATAACAACCCTGTTGTACCAAAAATGATGATATTCTATATCTCAATCCTTCCAAAAAATGTTATTGATTTTTCTCGGTGAACAAAAATAGATACTCTCAGGGGCCCTGCAATCAGAATTGTGTTTTCTTTCTGTTCTCTAAAAAATAAAATGTGTTCACAATGAACATTTTTCTCCCACACACATTTGTTGTGACCTATTAGATCTTTTCTAGGCTTAGATTAGGTTCCCTTGGCACCATTATTGTGATAACATTCATGAAAAGATCTGTGCCAATGCATTTTTCATATTTTCCATGCACATGTAGCTATCTGAATCATGAAAACTTTCCATTCAAATTGCTCCTTCACTCAATAATTGATATAAAGGACACACAGGAGCCCTACAGGATGTTTGTGCCTTCATTCTAGGGGCTTGCTTATACATTTTGTAGGCCTGAGCTTTTCGAAAAGAAAAAGTAATTTGAACTTTGTCTTGTAAAAGTGGTATATACCATAGGCTGTGTGAGCAATAGCACATGCAGAATGAAAGGAGATCTGTGATAAGAGAGTTTGGCAAAATCCTTCCTTAATCAATAGCATACAAAAAGCCTTGAAATGTTACTAGGAAGTATCTGTGATTGCTACATGCAGACAAGCCTACACAACAGTTGTATTATGTGTCATTTTAGGCTAACAAAGCCAAGAATAGGGTATGTCAGAACTAGGAGATCTCACTTTAGAATCCTTTAGGCAACCTTGCTGTAATTCCCTAAAGAAAGAGAAGACTTTAAAGTGGTCTGTTAGCAGAAATGCTTAAATTCGTAACACAGACTTTGTATCTTGGGCTAATAGATTAACTGATAATGAGATTTTGCCACTTTATAGGTGCTTTGGCTTAATGAACTACACACTCTCTTTTGTAGGATTTCCAGGTATATAATAAGAACAAGGATGCTTTTCCAGGGTTTCCAGGAGGCTATGCAGTAACCGCTTCTTCTGTCCTTCTTCCCTGTGCTTCACTTTTTGGGTTCATTCTTGCTAAACTCATTTTGCCTCTATTTACATCTGCCTTGACTCTCTTTTCCAACAAGATCTTCCCTTTCAGATGTGCTGTCTCCTCAGCTCTTCCTTCCAGATGTTATTTCTAATAAAATTTACCTTCATTGAAGATTTTTTTCTAAATTTCATCACCATCACTTAATATGTCATGCCTCCTGATGTCATTCACTTTAACCAAGCAGTCATCTTCTCTTCCTTCCAGGTTCTTATGTGAACTCAGTAGTCTCTACTAAGTGTCTTGGATTTTATTTCCCTTTCTAATTCCAGTCTGCATACACTATTCCCCTTAAATCCTGTGTCTGGCATATTTCCATTCTCAGTTTCACTTTCCCCTCCATGTTGCCTCTTATTTATCTGGAATATCTCCTTTCCAACTCCATTTTTTTTTTTTTCTGTTCATCTCAGTCATAACATCTTCCTTTTCTCAGTCTTCTCTCCACAGACACTGGTAACAAAATTATTGGGTTGTTCCATGGGGACTTTTTATACACAATGTGTTCCGCACTCCCCAGCTGTGGGGAGACAGAACATTATCTAATCAAAAGACAACCTAAATAATACTACATGCAAAATGCAGTTTATTCAAGATTTAAAATGATTTGTTATTGATAATAGGTTGTCCAGATTCAGCTAAGTCAAGATGAATTTCCACTCCAGCTATTTTCCAAAACACAAAGCCACTACAGCACCCCAAAGGAAGGATCTTGGCAATTTTTAACATTGACAGAATAAGCTGACAAACCAAGCTGAAATAAAAAGAAACCAGGCAAAAGAAAATCAGGCACACAGTATGGGAAACTACAGAGCAAAGAAGCTGTGTCAAAATTACAAGAAAACATAAACTGTATTTTTAAAATGAATGTCAAGCAACTAACCTTGCTTGCAATATTGTGGTAAACATTCCTTTAAAGTACGGAATTTTGTCTGAATGGGAACAGTGAGAATAAACTTAAATTATTTTCTTGATATGGGGGTTGGTGGACTGACATTTTGCAAGCAGTCTCTGAAATTCACTGTTTTGATTCAGTATTCAGATAGATAAATTTAAATAGGGACACCAAGGTAGCATTACATTTTAAAATTCAAATAATAGAGTACAATTATCTCACAAAACAACAACAACAACAAACAGGACAGTAAGATGCATCTTAGCTTCAGATATCAACATATCACAGGTAATGTTTTGAGCCATGATCTTTAATATCCATTAGTAACTGCAGAGACTTATTTTTATGCAAAGATTTATGAAGTTTAGTAACCTTTCTCACTATTGCTTTTTCTATAAAGCTGTAATTTATAAAATACTGCTTGAAGTTAACCTTCTTGTAGAAAGAAAGATTAAAGCCTTTCAGAAAATGAAACACTGAAAAGAAACATAAGACTGTTACAATAAATAAATAAAAAAAAAGTATAAAGAAACAGCGACATGAAGAGGAAATTTATATTAAAGTTACTATATATGTTTGAGACCTATTTATTTTTACTTACAGATGCCAAACTGTCACATACATATTTGCAGAGCTGGCAATGAAGTCAGTAAAACTCAGTAACACATTATTGCTTTATTTTTTTTCATGCTGTTGAATTTTTGTTCTTATTATTTTTCACCATGCTTATCCTGCATAAACTATATTTTCATAGAAAGACTCAGTGAAAACTTTACAGCCATTCCTCAAAATGGGTTCAGTGACTCTTTTCCTAGTCCCCATTTCTTTGTCAGCTTTTGCATCTTTAATATAGACTGGCTGGTCTAGAAACCCACACATTTCTCTTGCCAGAGAAGCCTCTTTTATTCACCTCCAAATTGCACACTTACTGACATCACAAATATATGTTTATTATTTTTCTAGAGGCCTGTTGCTTAAACCTCCAGCCTTCTGCTCCCTGTGAAATTGTTTCCTAAATACCAATTCCACTGACTGTGTTGTCTTTCTGTACCCAGTCTTCATCACAGAAGAACAGAGTTAAGGTAAGTAGCAGTTGACTCAGCAGTGAACTTATTGTAAGGGAAGCCAGCAGGTTGCTCGCAGTTGTCAGTTCACACTTCTGTTGACTGATCACAGTTCGCTACAGCTTGTATTTTTGTTTTTCAAAATACTGCCTGCAGTGGGAGACAAGTGACATTCAACCACTCAATTTTACAGTTCTTAGAGACTCTATAACATTGCTGCGTAAGATAAGTCTTCCAGTATCAAACATGGAAATTCTGTGATTCATAGCATCATAGAATATCCCGAGTTGGAAGGGACCCGTAAGGATCATCAAGTCCAACTCCTGGCACCGCACAGGTCTGCCCAAAAGTTTAGACCATGTGACTAAGTGCACAGTCCAATCGCTTCTTAAATTCAGACAGGCTTGGTGCAGTGACTACTTCACTGGGGAGCCCGTTCCAGTGTGCAACCACCCTCTCAGTGAAGAACCTCTTCTTGATGTCCAGCCTAAACTTCCCCTGCCTCAGCTTGACACTGTTCTGCAGGTCCTGTCACTGGTGATTACGGAGAATAGATCAGCGCCTGCCTCTCCACTCCCCCTCGCGAGGAAGTTGTAGACTGCGATGAGGTCCCACCTCAGCGTCCTCTTCTCCAGGCTGAACAGGCCCAGTGACCTCAGCCACTCCTCATATGTCTTCCCCTCTAGGCCCTTCACCATCTTCGTCGCCCTCCTCTGGACACTCTCCAACAGTTTAACATCCTTTTTGTACTGTGATGTCCAGAACTGCACACAGTACTCGAGGTGAGGCCGCACCAGCACAGAGTAGAGCCGGACAATCACTTCCCTCAACCGACTAGCAAACCTGTGCTTGATGCACCCCAGGATAAGGTTGGCCCTCCTGGCTGCCAGGGCACACTGCTGGCTCATATTCAACTTGCTGTCAACCACAACCCCCAGATCCCTCTCTGCGGGGCTGCTCTCCAACGTCTCGTCACCCAGTCTGTCTTTCCATATCAATGTGCCAGCTGAGGTGCTATATCCACAACCAAGGCCAGAAACCTCATATAGATAGATATTTTCCTGAACACAACAGGGTTGGATGCCACGGCATCCTGAGAAGGGCAGCAAATCCATCTCCTGTTTCTCCTTGAATTTTGAACTCTGAAGAGCCAGGAGCTGCTGTCTTTCACAGAAGCAATATGTCATCAACTCAGTGACCAGTGGCATTTCCCGTCTGCAGAAGGGCATGCTAAATTACATTCAGTGTCTACCAACAAATTTAAGCTCTAATTTAGAAAAAGCATAAAAATCACTCGTAAGATGTTAAAATTTATACATAAATCCACACATCTGCTGACAAAATTTCTCTTTGAGGGTGGGTCCCACGTAGAAAATCACAGGTTACTGCTACTAGAAATTACTTTTACACAAAGATAAAATTATTCTTTCCCACAAAACATATTTAGAAAAAAAAAAATGAAATAATGCATGAAAAATGACAAACTTTTCCCTTTTGAGATTTTAATGAAAACTTAAAACTATGAAAAACAAACTCTATAACTTTTATTTACAAATTCATCAAAAGATTATATTTGATGGCAATATTTTTCTTCATGACATTCTGCATTAGAAAAAAAATTAAAACTGATTCTGAAACATTATTTTGAAAGTGAATTTTACCATTTTAAAGTTATTTTCATTTCATTAGCTTTATTTCAGGTCATATCATATTATTACACAGATGAGACTAAAGCAAAATATTTCAACCATTTTTAAAGAGAAAATAATTGAGAACGTGTTTTCTTTTCATTATAGAAACATACATCATACATTTTTTTTTTTGCCTCAGAAACAAAACATCTATTTCTCACTTAACTAGATCATTGGTCCCATAGGCCCTAGACATCCTTTTATGTTATGAAGAAATAACAACATTTTCCTTTGCTTACAACACTGGGTTGGGGTCTAGATAAGTTTCATTATTTCAGAGCATATATTTCATGTGGTCAAACTTGTTCAGCACTGTTTTTCTTTGGGCTTCTTTCATTCATTTAAAAAATTTGAATGGGACATCAAAATGCTGCATGATAATTATACATGTAAAATACGCTATTAGCAAATATATATATAAGTATATATTTTAAATTTAAATACACTGTGCAGCCAATACTTTCATAAGGAATAACTGAATACTCATATTCAAAAGTGCTGGTTTCCCAGGAAGAATCTTAGCACTTTCTCAGATATCCTGGACCTTTAAGGTGTATTACATTTTGTGAATTTTTGGTCCTCAGTTTTGGGGTACCTATCATAGTAAAAACTTGGTATCTAATAAATTAGCTATCTCAATAGTTTAATTTAGCCAATACTGAGAAATTAATGATGCACCAAAATCCACATAAAGTATTAATGGCAAAATAAATAAGTTTTAAGTCATGAAATTCCAAATGCTGGTTCTTTCAGTGTGGTTGGTCAGTCTCATGGTGTATTCCATATTTTTATATGTATGACTAAATTAAATTCCACATTTAACAAGGAGAAGAGGCTTTGGAATTATTTCATATAAAAAGCCAAAGCACACATCTGTGGTTTTCAGCATTGCTCACCTAACACTCTGGAAAGTAAAAGTCTGACATTAGGTGTATAATTTTGCCCATGAATGTATAAATAGCCTGAACAGCCAGGCTGGGCTTTGTGGTCACCACAGTCAAGGAAAGGATTATGTTTTCTGCACAGTAAAACTATATACTACAAGTGCCTAAACAACCACTCCTAAACAACTAATTTCCAAGTAACTAATTCAGAATGATGCTTCATGTTTCATTTATTGCTCCTTCAAATAGCTGTTCCTGCTGCTTTTGACTTGTGGCAGCGATCTAATCTGCCAGTCACTGTAGTGTGAACGCATACTCCCTCTAATTTACTGTATATGTAAATTACGTTTGTTCTGCAGCCATTGTAACTTTCCATGCAGTACTTTACCTTTTGATGATATTTTTTCTGGGCCAGTTTTAGCCCTGATCTAGTTCATACCTCTTTAAACCCAGGTCTATTACCTCTCTCTAAATTTCCTTTAATAACTTAGCCAAGGGAATCCAGCAAGAGGTGCATGTTTATAGATAGTTTGAAAGTTGGCTGAGTGCAACTCTATTAGATGAGAACAGTGATTAATGTAAACATCAGATTAATGTAAAGATGCCTGAACTAGACTGCCATGTAAGCCTGAACTAGATTGTCACTGGAGCAACCAGAATTTTTCCAGCTCTTTCTGGCATCAAGTTGGGTACAGGTTATTCTGCTCTATAAACAACTCTTTTTTCTCCACACACAGACACAGAAAAGTGGGGTCATTCCTGAATTACTCCAGCCTGTTTGAGCTATGTTTGGAAAAGGTTGAGCACCCACAGGCAGCTTTTTATGTCTTTTCCCACCAGCTGCATGTCATTTCAGCAAACAGATACAATTTGATAAAGACTCCTTATAAGAATTATTATGAGCATTTTATTTTAGAGGGAAAATGAATAACTGTTTTCCTTTTCCTTTGTGGCATGCAAACTCCCTTACATTTACACATTATGCAAACTTCAAGGAGGAAGCAGTTAGTATGTCAGAGAACCAGCAATGACAATACTTGAGTGGAGCAGTCTGTAGCAGTCCCTTTAGTTTCACAACAAGCATATTAGTCTGAATGTTAGCTACTTCCCCTTAATTGGATTGCTTGCATAAAGTGCAATACAAGGTGGACATGTGATAGCTTTCTTTTTCACCAATCAGTCATGTCAAGAGAACCTTATGTATTTTATATAGAAAGTAGAAAAAATGATAATTTGAAGAGATGAGAAGATGGTGCAGGGTAAAAGCTGATATTCTTCTTTTATAACAGATAGCCCCAAGTTGTAGAGGCCATTATTTCTTGCATTTTCAGAGCAAATGAACTTGACAGATGGCTGTGTCACCTAAACCCCTACCTACCAACTTGATTATGCAGAAAACAATACAATAGAAAAGGAATCATTACTGAAGGAACCTGGTTAGTCCACAGAGGGCTGAGCAGTGCAGAAGAACAAAATTACAGTTGTGGAATTGAACAGCAAGAATACATTTAACATAAAGTGGGTTACAGCAAGGCAATCAGTCATGGCTAAAGCTATTGTCTGGGCTTGCTTGCATGGTATATGAAGTAATCTGTCATCTACCACTGAATTTATGCTTAGTTTATAGTAGAAAAATACAAAGGTTTTGCCAGGGCATGTTCTGATAGTCTTAAGTAGCTCAACTATGGATCTATGAAATTAAAATTATTGGAATTCAGGACATTTTTCTGCTTCCAATGTGTTTTGGAGAACATTAACACCAAAGTAGTTCCTCCTCCCTTCTCCCCTGTTACTCAAACATTAAGCAAATCACACCACTTATAGAAAGGCAAAGCAGCCTGGGTGAGACAAATATTCACCATTGGTCCACTTTATACAGATCCATCATTACTCCATAAAAGTTGCAGATTTACTGGAAGTCTGGCTGCAGAAGCTGTGTAATGACACACAACACAGGAACAGAACAGGAGAGCTCCTATTCCTGGTGGCCTGGTCCCCACTTCATTGATTATTACACATTCTTTGCAAAAAGATAAAATCTATCAGTATTATTACTATCTATCAGGGATATTATTATATGATCTCATACATCATTCTCAACAAAGTAGGCTTCCAATCTCTTTCTGTTCTTCTCAACAGTTTCAAGCTACACTATCTACTACTACACGCTTCAGGGCTTACCTCCTGGTAAGACTTCATGTTAACTAATTATTTCAATTAACTCATTTTGAAATAACCCACATCTTCTCCTATGCCATTAACAACACTGAAAATATCAGTTTTAGCATGCCTTACAATCCATACAAGAAGTTTGTATGTTGCTTTCATTTTGCAATTCCCTGTCAAACAGATGTTGACAAAAATTCCCATCCCCAAGAGAAAATATTTTATTATTTTTGTCTTGGAGACACAGTTACATATTTTTCTTTATAACAGAAAGGTAAATTGCTATAATAGTGTTAACAAAAATTTATTGGGATTTTGGGTTTGCTCTGCAGAAAAGACTAAGTATTATAACTTCTCTTTATTTTAATTCTTTTCCACAAAACAGTAATCAGGTCACAAACCAAAAGAACAAGCATAGCTAGCTTAGCCATAACTTCATATAGGATACTAAAGTTTGATAGACATTCTCTTAAGTATTCACAGTATAATTTGTAATTTAGATAAAGCCTTGATTTTCTTGTACTTATTCAATAAATGCAGTAACTGATGTAAAGTCTTCAGACAAATAAGAAACTATTGGTCAAAGAACCAATAAAAAAAGAAACCTGTTACCTTCTGTATCTATGAATCAATTCATGAACATACAAAGAGAGAGAGAAAGAGAGAGAGAGAAAGAAACAAAAAAGGCATTGTCTTTTACGTGGTTGTGGGGGAAGTGGAAGTAGTCTCTCAAATATAGAACCTCAAACTAGATTTTATTTATTTTTTAATTCAGTTAGAGAATAGTGACTCTTTTGTCAATATATAATTATTCATCTAAATTTAAATGCTCACTATTCAGGTACATCTCAGTAACTGCAAGTTAGGATTCAAATAGCTAATACAATACAATAAAACTGCGTAGATTCCTACTACCATCAAATGATTTCTGCAATACTATGTTGAAAACATACATTTCTCAGTGAAGTTTGGTTCATAATATTCAATTAGGGAAGCCGCACCAGAACTTGTTCCCATTTTGTAGAATATCTTTCTTTCAAAAATAACATCATATGGATTATAAAGGTAAAGAAAAAGAAGCCCCAAATTAACTGAGTTTTAATCATGCTTATAATCACCGTACATCTTTTCCTCCTCACCTCATTTCTTTTACTTATGGCATCTCCATGCCCAGGATTAATACCACGTGTGTTTGTTCACAGATTGGGTACATTAAAAAGGCCTAATGCAGGGGGTGGAAAGTGAAGGCTACCAAGAAAAATTAAGGTGGGAAGGCTCTCTACAGAACACGTAGTGAAGTTCCTTCACAGAAATAGCTCTTGCCTTTCAAGTGCTAGGCCTCCCTGCCTTTCAGAACATATGTAGCAGGTCCCTGCTTTTTTCTTGTCTGTTTTGGTGCAGTTAAATGTTGACATCACTGGGAATCCATCCTAGTGGCATATCACCAAAGGTCCAGGAGCAAGAATATTACTCCTAGAACTCCTCAGCGTCCTGAGGGAGAAAAAAGAAAAAAAAAAAAAAAAAAAAAAGAGGATAGAGCCTGCAAAACAGAAGAGTCTCAGTCCTGATTCCCTGACATTACGAGCCACTTGCTACCTTGTTAAAACTATTTCAGCCAATTAAAATCACACAGAATTTGAAATGTTTTTTAGCCTGAACATGTAATCTGACTTCTGCAGATGAAATCTTCGATGTTTCCCCAGTACTTCCATCATTAGCAGCTCTACCTCATCTACCTTGGAAGTTTGTGTTTCTTCACTTGGGCTGCGGTCTGAGATTCTTTGGAATACCTAGGGATTGAGACTACTTCTGGGAGGAGTCAAGAGTCCACATTCTCATAGCAGGGATTAGGGACAGCTGCTTGAATAGAGTTCAGCCTCATTTGTGTTTTTTTTTTCCATCCCCAAAATGCTGCCTGCAATGTTTATATACTGGTGCAGGTTTTCCAGATCTTTGCTAAGTTCAACAGAATGAATGTTTTTGATAGGGCTGTCATACATCCAGAATCCCCATGCTTGAGTGCAATATAGTCCAAGATTGCATGGAAATATACGCAACCATACATACAACAATTAAAATAGAAGTACAGAGCCTAGATGTGGAAAAAAAAAAAAAAAAAAGGAGTGTGTGGGGGAGAAGATAGGGTTAAGTATTTTCCAATGAGAAGCTTTACTGTGCACAGGTTTATCTGTATACAGGTAAAAGTCAGATTTTACAGACATTGATTCTGATTCAGCCCATGTTTCCAAAGTTATATTTTATCTTCCCATCATTACTCCATTTCTCAACTTTCTCCCTCCAAAAGATCATCATGAAGTTCCATGAGAAATTCAGAGGAATAAACAAGGAAAGAACACAACTTTTCAAAGTTATCTCTGGAAATCTTTGGAAAGCAATGTTTCAGCATCCAAAATGTGACAATTACTGTGGGGATACACCTAACTTTTAGGTAAGACAACAATTAAATTCTAGAAACTGGATTTAGTAATTCATTTATATATGTCTGTTTCACATCTAATCCTGTATCACACTAGGATAGAGTATGACAACTAGGTTCAAAGCAAGTTCTCTCTTTCCCTCCTTGCTTAATTACATCTCGAAAGAACTGAATGAAATTAATTCAGGAGTAAAATATTTTGAACACTAAGAGAATCATTATATTTTACCCAAGAAGCTCAGAGCCCAACAATTAGATGGACAGCACATAACTCTATCAACACCATCCCCCTAACTTCCTGATTTGTACTAGATATTTTACTCCTTTTCTTCCATATGCATTCAGAATTTTGCCAGAGCAACCCACTCTGGCTACTCAGATTCCCAATATCCGTCAGATTAATGCTATGATAGGATGTAACAGTGATCCTCTTCTGCTGATGCACTCTACACTGAACAAAAAAATATATATCTTTTAATACTAAACAGCAGATTACAAGAATCACATCCTCCCTTCTCTAACCTCTGCCTGTGTTTATACTTCATCCAGGGCAGATTTTGATCTCACCTTGGTCATTTCCTGGTGTACTTTCAGCCCTGTACCTGAATCAAAGACGTGTTCTTCACAAGCTAAAAATTGCTTGGAGGAGCAACTTTCTCATGCTTCACATTTAGCATATCAGCTGCTTGCTCATCTAAATTTTGATTTATTTTTCTGTAGGGTAAGTAATCCAAAGCTTTTCAGTTACTGCATGAAATGAATGTGTGTGTGATTAATTGTTCTATTCCATAATATTAACCTACTAGGGATATTTTTCTTGGCTTAGTAGTTTGGGTGCTCATGGGATCACAAAATTTTAAGATAAAAAAAAAAAGTGCATTTAGTTATGTAGTTCCTCTCTTGAGCAGGACAGAGTTGTACCCTGCTGCATGTCAGATAATGATTGTTCATCTTGTTTTAAGTAAACAAGCACACCTTGAAGTTATACCTTGTCTGTATCTCCTCAGTAATGATATTACTGTTTGGATTTTTTTTATTAAAAACAGGATTTTATTAAAAATATTTTTACTTTGAATCTGAAAACATAATTAATGACATGAAATTGAACTGTTTATTTGCTGACATTTTACAGCAAAAGTTTTTAAGTGCACAGCTTTATCCCTTCAATGAAGTACTATTCACTGGCCACAGCTACCTTTCTGGTAAACTGCTGGACTTGGGATCTTTAAAACTTAGCACACCACTGGGACTAGATTGGACTGCAGAAGATTTTTAGACAACTCATGGTACAAGTCCTGTTTGCTTTTTGTACCAGGTGACATTGGTATCAGCATCAAGGCAGACAGAATATTTAGAAAAAATCAGCCTGGGGCATAATTTCCTGCCCATCTGTATGGGAGCTACATGCAGGATTGCTCATTCTAATGGTTGGCATGTGAATATGTTTCCTCCTCAAGACCCTATATACAATATGTGAATGCAATACTGGCACAGCTGTGGTAATTAAAGAGATATCTGACTATCAGTGGTTATTTGCATGCTGAAATCCAGGTCTAGCAATAAGTACATAAAATACTCTATGAATTCAAATTCTCATAACACATACACATAACTATATCTAATTATTGCTGTTTCAGTAGCTGGGGTACCTGTACTGTTCACTAGGAAACGAAAAAATCCCAGGATTAGATCCTGTCACTGTCTGCACGAGTGTGCTGCTTGTGAAGAAGTTAATCATATGCTCTGGCTTTTAAAGATGAATCTCACTTTGTTCTTAGAGTCCTAAAACTGCTGTAGTTTGCAAATTAATTTTCCAAATCCTTTCTTCATATTCTAGAACGTGCTTCAAGGCAGTTCACAATTCTTAGTTGTTCACAGCATTAATTTACCTTATTGATGACATCATCAGTATTTTGTCACTGTAGAGTTTAGTTGTCCTGAGTAAAGCTGACCATGGAAGTTTTGAACATTGATTTTTTTTTCCCCTTCTGTAACATAAGCGAATGATTTATCATCTTCTTCTGGGACATCAGCCAGAGGCAAGAAATAGCTCTAATAACATGCTCTAAAGTGACTTATACTGATTGTGTGTTTAAAAACCTGGTCAAGAAATGTGCTCTACCTGGACTAGAGAACATTAACCAGCAGGAAAGACAGAAAAGTTTTTTAAACAAATAGCACCTGCCACACACAAAATGCAGTACCCAGTTTTCCTCAAAAGCTCAGAGACTTTTTATCACTTGTGCTTGAATGTATAACTTTATGAACTCAATTTTTATTATTTAAAAATCTCTTAATAAAAATATTGTGAAAATACATGTCAATCAGGAAAAGGTAGAATAGGTTTCATGTAAGAACTTCCTCCTCAACAGGGCCTTAGATTTCCCCATCACTAATTTTATTAATTTTCATTCTTTGACATCGTTCTACAATACAATCCTGAAAATAAATCAATAAATAAACAAATCTAAATCTAATGCAACAGAAGACAGAAAAAATATAACCTTTGCACTACTTACAGAATAAGCAGAAAGCAAATATGAAAAATAGTTTCATAGGTTTCCTATCTCTGTTGCCTCAGTAGATTCATGTTTGTACACGTGTGAAAGAGAAACAGATAGGATGCAATTAGATACTATGTTTGCTTAGGTGAAGAAGCTGGTTACTTCTTGATTTATACAGCAGTCTCATAAGCAGTCATTTTAGCACTATTGATACAACAGGAGAAGGAAAAGCTCTAGTACAAGGATGGGAACAAAAGTGAAAATGCTAGAGGAAATAGGACCTCCTTATGCTGGAGGGACAAAAAATAAAAGCAGATATTTGGAATGTATTTTATAGATAAAAATTAATTTTAATTGATGAAGCAAGTACAAATAATTTGCCAACAAGCTTTTAAATTGGTCTCAGAGTTGTAACACTTCTAATGTGCAAAAAGCCCAGAAATAGGGTGGGAAATATATATATATTTATTTTGCGTGCATACAGTCTAAGTAAAAAAAAAAGTCAAAAATAAAATTAAAAAAAAAAATCGGAGAAGCTTCAGGCATATGGGGGTAATGACAGACCGTTACACTAATTGTATTTGGTCACTTTCTTACTTGCTCTTCTGTGTATTTATTTTGGAAAATTTTTGTTCACTTGAAATGACTGACCAGAGACCAAGATTATGTGTTTATAAACATTTTAAGAACTTTGGTTAGATCCATCAATGCAATTTATTTTAGGACTATTTATTTTGGACAGAACAAGAACTATTTATGTATGTAAAATCATTCAGTAATTCATATATTCCTTTATATATACTGTCACTAGGCAAGATTTTTAGCTGACCTAAATGGATATAGTTTTATAGGTACATGGTGCTTTGCACCTACCACATTTTTATACTTCTGCCTCATACAGATAAATTAAAAATAAGAATTCTGTGATTCTGTAAATTCTAATGTTCAAGAGAATTGATTTTTTTCTCCCAGGCTGAAATACTGGTGTATAATAATTCCTGATTTTATTTATTTATTTATTTATTTATTTTAATTACAGTACAGTCAAGATATTAATCAACCAGAAATAAACAATTTTAAGTTAATATTAGCTCATTGTAGTGGCAGATCTTTGCATAAATTCAGATAAAATAGACTGTTACAGACTACTAGGTCCAGTCTTATGGTAAATTTCAGAAACACCAGATTATACTAAATGAAATAAAATACATGAATACTTTGACTTTTTTTTTTTTAGTTGCTTGACTTTTTTTTTTTTAGTTGCTTCTACACAGCAAGAATTATCCCGCCCCCCCCCCAAAAAAAAAAATGTTATTTCTGTAATAGTAAAGTCACTAATTCTTTTTCAACTGAAAAGCATCAGCTCAGTATATTGAGCTTTTCTTATTCTTCTCTTTCAGAATTTGACATGTTTTCTCAAAACTACTTCTGAACCCGCATTTATCTTTGCTACAGGAGTCCACTGCATTTTTTTTCTGAACTACTTCTTCTATAGGATGTCCAGAAGACCCTATCAAGCTATACTTATTGCCTGTACATGAATGCTGCTTGATGAATATTCTCAGAAGTCACTACTCCCTCCTTTATAGCTTGTCAGGATGAAGAGATTTTAAATGATAGTATTCACTCTATTTGCACAGCCACCTTTGCTGCAGAAATTTTTGGTAAACAAATGAGTTAGCCACCAGGAAGAGAAATTCTTTTCCTTTCCTCTGTTGAGGACCCTAAGGTAAATCTCTGCCCCTCATCTAAAGAGATCTACATAGGTTTGGGAAGAGCAGGTTAGTGCCGGCTGTGCACTTGATATGAGCACCATCTGGCACTTGCAGTGTAGGGTGACTCTGGGGGAACACTGTCAAGAGCACTCTGCTGTTGCTCTAAAGAGGAGTAACATCAACATCTTGCTAGAATATGCTGCTGATTTTAGCATATGTGATAACAGACTGAGACTGGACATGCCATTTCTTATGGGACCACATTTCCCCAGCTGATGAGGGATCCGTTTCTGTCTTTATACTAAAAGAAACCTGGGTTTGGAATTTATTGTCCTCAAGGCCTGCTTAAGCACACAAACCAGTGTTCTGATTGTTTATTTTCCAGATCCACTGGACTATAAGATACATGCCACAAACATTAAAGTTTTACAGGTTACAGTGTGTAAGATACAGCAGCAAGTTTTCAGCATTGAATCCAAAGGAACATTTCTTTCTTGTAACAAGAGTTAAGAACTCCAGAAGCAGATCAGTTTTAATATACAAAGTGCTGTAACAAAACATTTGCCAGATGATTCTTGGAAAAGAAGTCAAAGCAGAAATTTACTAGAGGCAGGCTACACAAAGAATAACCATAGGAGCAGATATTGACATCCAAAGTTAAAATCAAACAGAAATCTCAAACTCAAAACAATCTTGCACTTGTACCCTATGTTAGAACATACTTTCTCCTTCTCATGTACTCTTTATGTATGGGTCCTGCAGATCATTGGGTTGTCTTGTAAAGCAGTCTTCTGGAAAACAGAATAATAAAACCAAGCAAACAAATAAACAGAAGGGGGGGGTGGGGGGGGCAAACAAACAAAACTAAGATGTCCAGAGGAACTAAGATATATCTGTTCATGTTAACATGAAAATATTGTGCAATATGAGTTAGTTCCAAAATATCCAAATGGTTCAAGTGAACACTGGGATAGACCTAGTTTTGGTTACTGTTTAAGTAGAGATAAGTTAATAAATTTACGCCTTTCTATATAAATCCCATCAATTTGTAAGAGTAATTCCACAGATAGTGACAACTACATTAAACAAAAATGGTTCAGCAATCTAAGAAAGGATTCTTTGGGTCTTCTGCATTTCCCAGGTCATATTATGTACTGTTTATTCATTCATTTGGGGTCTGGATTCACAACAAAGTAATTAGTATTAGTTAGAAGTTATCATGAAAGAGTAAACACTACCCCATCATTGTTACTTTTTTATACATATTTAGTACTCACTACAAAGGAGTGAAAAATCCAGCAGTTATGACCAGGCTTCTGAAAATCTGGCCCCACTTGTAAAATTCTGACAAAAACAAACAACCAAAAACAACAAAAAACTATACATTATTATCACCGAATGAACTCCATTTTATCTTCCACTAATGAGCTTTATTTCCATCCCTAGGATATAAAATATATTCAGAAGTTACAACATTTACATGATTTCATGTTCTGGTTCTAAGAAAAAAAATCATTTGCTTCTATTGAGATGACAGGGACTCTTTGGGCCTGGACACAGACAAAATTTTATGCTTCTGTTTTTCCATTTTTTTCTTTCTTTTTTTTTTCTTCTTGCAACACTATTAAAAAGCAAAGTTCCATTTTGACAAATGAGATTGTTTTCAAAGTTTGAGTACATTTTGGAAGTAGAGGGGAGTATAATTCATTCCTTCTCTTAAATTTCATTTGTTTGTTTGCTTGTTTGTTTGGTTTTTTTGAGGTGGTGGTGATAGGTTTATTTTACTCCTTTGATTAAAAAAAAAAAAAAAAAAGGATTCTATTCTAAGATATCTCTAAAAACATGTCTATCAAATGGTGTTTATTTTTGAAAGTTAGTATTCCTGGTGGGGAAAAAAAATATAAAACGTCTACAAAGCTCCAAAACCAGAAGGCTGACTTACACCCCTTGCAACTGACTTGCAAGAAGACCTTGTCCTCATTTTTACAAGCAAGTGTACCAGACCTGAGCTGTTAGTCCATTTATGTAAATAATAAGTCCAATTCCCTTTGTGAGCTCCTGCTAAAGCTGTGCCATTAGAGCCACAGTGTCATTTAGGCAGTCAGTGGAGAATCAAAAACTGCCTGTGCTGCAGCAGCCCACTACTATGTTTCTAAGAAAATGGGCTCTTAAAAAAGGAAATGTCACACCACAGAGTGAGAGATAAACAGAGGTATATCTTTAGAGCAGCAGGCAGGGACTGTAGAAACATTCTCTGTAAATGACTTTGATCCCCTAGTGTGATGAATCATGGAGTCGCAAATCCTTTTTAGCTAATTGCTATCAGCTTGTGAGACTTTCCTTCCATGTTCAATATCAATTTTCAGGGCCATAAGAGATAGCACTTCTCCCCCGAGCCTGCTGGTGACTTACCGCTAAAACTGAACTAGCACCACTTAACAGTTTAAAGGGGGAAGTCATTTAATATGACACTGCTGCTAGTAACTAAAAGGGAAAAATATTGGGGGCAAATACATGCAATAGTAAACCTTTTTACTGTCAGTGACCTTCCTTTGAAATCTGTCCTTTCCCTATCCGTGTAGTATCAGTATAGCTATCTCAAAGCAAAAAATATCTTTAATTATTCACAAGTGCTAAATTGGGATTTCAGAAAAAGGAGGGTGAAATCTGGTTATTTTAAAGTCCTAATGACTTCACCACTAAAAACGGAAGAGAAAACGATCTTTTAAAACACCTTTTGAACCCTACTATTAAACTGAATGGGAAATTAAGAACATCCCTTTTACCAGCTAATTTTAAACAATACTTACTGTGCAAATTTCATTCAATTTTCATTTGCAGCACAATCTACTAAAACTATTATTTCTTTTCAGGAAAATATATAAATTTTCTTCCATATCCAATTAAATGGGAATATAGATTTTATCCATATTCAATTCAATGGGAAAGGAAAGGAAAAAGGAAAGGAAAAGGGAAAAGGGAAAAGGGAAAAGGGAAAAGGGAAAAGGGAAAAGGGAAAAGGGAAAAGGGAAAAGGGAAAAGGGAAAAGGGAAAAGGGAAAAGGGAAAAGGGAAAAGGGAAGGAAGGGAAGGGAAGGGAAGGGAAGGGAAGGGAAGGGAAGGGAAGGGAAGGGAAGGGAAGGGAAGGGAAGGGAAGGGAAGGGAAGGAAGGGAAGGGAAGGGAAGGAAGGGAAGGGAAGGGAAGGGAAGGAAGGGAAGGGAAGGGAAGGGAAGGAAGGGAAGGGAAGGGAAGGGGAGGGGAGGGGAGGGGAGGGGAGGGGAGGGGAGGGGAGGGGAGGGGAGGGGAGGGGAGGGGAGGGGAGGGGAGGGGAAGGGAAGGGAAGGGAAGGGAAGGGAAGGGAAGGGAAGGAAGGGAAGGGAAGGGAAGGGAAGGGAAGGGAAGGGAAGGGAAGGAAGGGAAGGGAAGGGAAGGGAAGGGAAGGGAAGGGGAGGGGAGGGGAGGGGAGGGGAGGGGAGGGGAGGGGAGGGGGGGAGGGGAGGGGAGGGGAGGGGAGGGGAGGGGAGGGGAGGGGAGGGGAGGGGAGGGGAGGGGGGGAGGGGAGGGGAGGGGAGGGGAGGGGGGGAAGGGAGGGGAGGGGAAGGGAGGGGAGGGGAGGGGAGGGGAGGGGAGGGGAGGGGAGGGGAGGGGAGGGGAGGGGAGGGGAGGGGAGGGGAGGGGAGGGGAGGGGAGGGGAGGGGAGGGGAGGGGAGGGGAGGGGAGGGGAGGGGAGGGGAGGGGAGGGGAGGGGAGGGGAGGGGAGGGGAGGGGAGGGAAGGGAAGGGAAGGGAAGGGAAGGGAAGGGAAGGGAAGGAAGGGAAGGGAAGGGAAGGGAAGGGAAGGGAAGGGAAGGAAGGGAAGGGAAGGGAAGGGAAGGGAAGGGAAGGGAAGGGAAGGGAAGGAAGGGAAGGGAAGGGAAGGGAAGGGAAGGGAAGGGAAGGGAAGGGAAGGGAAGGGAAGGGAAGGGAAGGGAAGGGAAGGGAAGGGAAGGGAAGGGAAGGGAAGGGAAGGGAAGGGAAGGGAAGGGAAGGGAAGGGAAGGGAAGGGAAGGGAAGGGAAGGGAAGGGAAGGGAAGGGAAGGGAAGGGAAGGGAAGGGAAGGGAAGGGAAGGGAAGGGAAGGGAAGGGAAGGGAAGGAAGGGAAGGGAAGGGAAGGGAAGGGAAGGGAAGGGAAGGTGTCCTGGTTCCAGTTAGGACAGAGTTTATTTTCCCTCATAGTAGCTGGTAGGGTGCTATGTTTTGGATTAGGATGAGAAGAGCGCTGATAACATGCTGATGTTTTAATTGTTGCAGAGCAGTGTTTACACCAGGCCAAGGACTTTTCGGCTTCTCGCT
>NC_137695.1:95011962-95101962 GCF_964034855.1 Anser brachyrhynchus
AATTAATTTCCTTCCATGGGGAGACAGGACAAGGCTCAAAGTTTTACATGCATTCCCAGTTTTGAATACCTGACCATGTTTTAAAGATTCTCACCTGTTTCTTAAGAGAAATTCTTAGCAGGTGGAGCTGCTTTTTCTATTGCTCTGAATTGTTTAAGAAGGAGTCTCAGGTTTCCTCTTACATCTGGGTTCCATGTTACATGTGTTCACTTAACTTGTATGTATTTTTAATGTTAAACTAAATATCCAAGGGGAGTACATCAATTTCTCACATATTTTTCACTTGTCTTGCTTACGACTTTTCGTTTCTGAAACTTGACTCAAAAATCTTAGCATATCATCTGTGGCCCACATCGCAGCATCATATTGTATTTTTGAAAAGCCAGTGATATTAACAGTAATATATTAAATTCCTAAATATTCTTCTAATTGATTAAAGGGTTATAGAATCATAGAATCATAGAATATCCCGAGTTGGAAGGGACCCATAAGGATCATCAAGTCCAACTCCTGGCACCGCACAGGTCTGCCCAAAGTTTAGACCATGTGACTATGTGCACAGTCCAATCTCTTCTTAAATTCAGACAGGCTTGGTGCAGTGACTACTTCACTGGGGAGCCCGTTCCAGTGTGCGACCACCCTCTCAGTGAAGAACCTCTTCCTGATGTCCAGCCTAACCTCCCCTGCCTCAGCTTGACACCATTCTCGCGGGTCCTGTCACTGGTGATTATGGAGAATAGGTCACCTGCCTCTCCACTCCCCCTCCCAAGGAAGTTGTAGACTGCGATGAGGTCCACGCTCAGACTCCTCCAGGGATTAGCTGGGTTTAACCCAGTTATTCCAATAAGAGTTTGTTTTGTTTTTGTTTTTGTTTTTGTTTTTGTTTTTGTTTTGCTTTTGCTTTTGTTTTTGTTTTTTAATAGATAAAAGAACATGTATATAAATCTGTATTTGAATAACTGGAAGCAATGGGAAGTTATTCCATTGAAACAGAGACAGCAAATTTTGATAAAAAGTTGATCTTACAAATGTTATGTAGATTTTCAATATACACGACTTTTTTCCCCCCATTTATCTACGAATAAACAGTTATAAAAATAATATTTCAAATAGCTAAAGCAAGGTGATACCCATCAATAAAATTTCATTATTAAATTGTTAATGATGAAAAAAGTCTGATTTCTTTTATTTGCTCTGAGTTTTCAAAGAGAGTTCGAGAATTTTGAGAGTAGATCAAATATTTGAGCTTCTATTCCTTGTTTTTTATTCAGTAGCTACTTTAGTTGTAGCTTAAAGAGAAAAAAAAAAGAAGAAAGAAAAAAAAAACATAATGAAATAAAGATATACAGTAAAGTGCACTTGAGGTTTTTAAATATGTAGAGGCAATATTGCGTGGACTATTCTAGGACCCACACAATACTAGCTAAAGTGATGCATCTCAGAAAGAGTGACACTGTACTATCAGTGAGAAATCACTACTGGAGTTTAGAGGGGGAACGAAGATTGCCCTTTTACATCTTTTTAAAATTGTGTCAAAGAGCATCTCTGTGGTGATCACTGTCAACACTAATACTGTGTCTATGTTGCTGAGCATCAGGCAACTTCAACACCAGAAAACTAAAAAGAAAAACAATCCTGCCCTGTCTCTTCCTGTATAATTCTCGCTGATGCTGGTGGGATGTCCTAGCTGTAGAGAGGGTAAAGGATAAGGTCACAAGATAATGAATTTAACTCTAGGTTTTTAAATGAGGGAGGTTGAGTTTGGAGTTTTTTTTTTTTCTTTTTTTTTTTTTTTTTAATGCATCTCTTTCTTCCTCAGGGAGATCTGCAGGCTGTGGCTTTTTGCCTTTGAACATCCTCAAGTCAAGCATCAAGGAAAAGGTGATGAGGTTAGGGAGGCTCCCTTGACATTTGGTGCACTGGCATCAGCCTTTGCAATTATGGGCCACCTTTCTAGCAGACGGTAATTGAAAAGTGTGAACCACATGGGCTCTAGTCAATAATAGCGTCAGCATACAAATGACACTCTGAGCTTTCTGTGTTCACCATCCACTGTTTTTGCTTTTCACCTTTCATCCTTCTCAGCATCATGACTTAATCCACTCTAATGAGGTGATCTTTATTGCAAAAATCAGCAGCAACACAGCTCTCTTCTGGCACCACTTGGGGTTTGTAAGGAGTCAAAAAACTGAGTCTGTCAGCTTCCAAAGGGAGGACGGTGCACCTTTTGAAATGTTCTCAGCTTTTTTGAGCTCTCTTTTGAGCATAGGCTTCTTCCACACTTGCTAAGGAATGCATACCATCTTCATAAAACTTGTTCATCATTAAGGCAGCACCAACCCAAGGTGCCCAGAGCATTTGAGCTAGCTTAGTACATGCCTCTCTTAGCTTGAAGGTCATTATTGGTGGCCACATGACACTGTTTACAAACAGCAGGTGACTGTCCACAGTGGTGAGTGTGAATTCCCTTTGCTCTCTTTTCCTTACCCATCTGTCCATGTTTCTGGAATTGTAAGTATCTGCATGTACAAAAAGCTTCCAAAAAGACATACCAAGATGTTGTAGGTGGTAGGAAGATACAGAAAATAACCAGCTACTTCTGAGGGACTAAAGGAAAACGGTTAATTTTACAGGCTCTTTATTCTTTTCTTTTCTTTTGTCACAGACATTTTAATGTAAGGTCACAGAAGGGTACATTGTCTATGTAGCAGTTAAAAAGACCTGGAATTAATGAATTTTGTCTAGCTTTGGTTTTTTCATCAGACTACAAAATGGACCCAGAAGCAAGACCTATATTTGTGTCAGTAATAAATAAATGCCCTAATAAAAAATAAATAAATCCATATTAAAAACAAAAAAACAAACACAGTGTAATTGTAATTGTGTAATTGTTGATCCTTAGAAATGGTATGGTACCCCTTAGCAATAATTTTAACTGCAACAGCAATTTCCATTTTTAAAGATGGGACCAGAGGCTGAGGATGGGGGGGAAAGACAAAGAAATACAATGAAAAATGTTTCCATGGGATTAGATCACATGGCTTTAATACATATATACACAACTGAGGAAAGCAGAGAATTTTGCCTCTTACTCTCTTTGGACATCTTTATCCCCTTTCTTCATCTCTAATCTGTTTTTTTGTTGTTGTTCTTGTTGTTGTTGTTTTGTTTTTTCCAGTTCCTTTTGATCTATTAGGGACAGGCAAGTCAGCTCCGTAAGTACAGATGGAGTAAATATGGAGATTAGCCTCTTCTCGTACTGCATTAGCTCCTAATACCTGATTAAGCCCAGAATCATGCAATTGTCTCCGTGTTGGCTATCAGAGTGGCAGAGCACAGAAGGGGGCAGGATGAAGGCTGATTTTGTAATGGATACTTATTTTATCCCAGTGCTCTAAGAAGATTAGGCCTGGGGATGTCACATTAGCCATGATCTCTGGGCCTTTGGTAGTTTCTTGCAGTTTTCAAACACCTTAGCTTCAGCCATAGAACAAACAGGCAGCTTGGATGCTGTGGCCCCATGTTGTGGCATGAATAATTGCACATTGCAAACTGTTTGAAGATCACAAAGTGCTGTGTAAATTACCCAGTTTGGGCTTAGTAGAAGTGATTTGTGGTGACTTACTGAATCTTTTCACAGTTCGACATTAAACTTTCCACATTTCCCACTATCTCAGATGGAATGAAAGTTGAGTCATATCTTCCTTTATTCTTATCAGATCAATCTTTGCAAAGCCGGTTTGTATACATTGCTGTACTGTATGCAAACTCTGCATGCAGCACTTTGTCTTTGGTAAAAGTTCAGTTTTATTTATCTGAAACATCACAAGATGCCTATTCAACATAAACCCTAAATCAGCTCATGTGAAGAATGTAAAGAAGTGTTCAAAACCATCTGTGTAACACATGCCAAAATAGTACATGTGAAAACCTGAGCTTGTTTCCTTTCATTGAAGTTTCTTGCAAGTATTTTTTTCTTTTTGCTTAGAATTAAGTTTCAACTTTATCAAAGAGCAAGCAATGCCAAAAAAAGAGAAAGACTTTTCACTGAGGAAAAATGTGAACTATAATCTACACTGAAGCTGGGAATATGGGAGAAAGGATAAGAAAGGAAAGGGGAAGGGGAAGGGGAAGGGGAAGGGGAAGGGGAAGGGGAAGGGGAAGGGGAGGGGAAGGGGAGGGGGAGGGGAAGGGGAGGGGAGGGGGAGGGGAGGGGGAGGGGAGGGGGAGGGGAGGGGGAGGGGGAGGGGAGGGGAGGGGGAGGGGGAGGGAGGGGAGGGAGGGGAGGGGAGGGGAGGGGAGGGGAGGGGAGGGGAGGGGAGGGGAGGGGAGGGGAGGGGAGGGGAGGGGAGGGAAGGGAAGGGAAGGGAAGGGAAGGGAAGGGAAGGGAAGGGAAGGGAAGGGAAGGGAAGGGAAGGGAAGGGAAGGGAAGGGAAGGGAAGGGAAGGGAAGGGAAGGGAAGGGAAGGGAAGGGAAGGGAAGGGAAGGGAAGGGAAGGGAAGGGAAGGGAAGGGAAGGGAAGGGAAGGGAAGGGAAGGGAAGGGAAGGGAAGGGAAGGGAAGGGAAGGGAAGGGAAGGGAAGGGAAGGGAAGGGAAGGGAAGGGAAGGGAAGGGAAGGAAGGGAAGGGAAGGGAAGGGAAGGGAAGGGAAGGGAAGGGAAGGGAAGGGAAGGGAAGGGAAGGGAAGGGAAGGGAAGGGAAGGGAAGGGAAGGGAAGGGAAGGGAAGGGAAGGGAAGGGAAGGGAAGGGAAGGAAGGGAAGGGAAGGGAAGGGAAGGGAAGGGAAGGGAAGGGAAGGGAAGGGAAGGGAAGGGAAGGGAAGGGAAGGGAAGGGAAGGGAAGGGAAGGGAAGGGAAGGGAAGGGAAGGGAAGGGAAGGGAAGGGAAGGGAAGGGAAGGGAAGGGAAGGGAAGGGAAGGGAAGGGAAGGGAAGGGAAGGGAAGGGAAGGGAAGGGAAGGGAAGGGAAGGGAAGGGAAGGGAAGGGAAGGGAAGGGAAGGGAAGGGAAGGGAAGGGAAGGGAAGGGAAGGGAAGGGAAGGGAAGGGAAGGGAAGGGAAGGGAAGGGAAGGGAAGGGAAGGGAAGGGAAGAAGCATTTTTCTTTTCTTTTTTCATGAGGCCAAGAGGAAGGGGGAAATACAATCTCTCCTTCAGTATTTTGTTTTGTAAATATGGTATTTTTGTGGTCATGTATACCTTCTATACCCTACTTGAACTAATTATACTTCACTGAAGTGAAGAAAATTGTTAGGCAGTAGTCTGGTAGTGAAGTCTAAGAATAAATTTAAAAATACATTTTATATTATAATTACATTATATATATAATTATCTATCTAAATATATAAATTATATATTATATATATATTTTAATCTGTGTTCTCACACTGTGTCTTATAGCCAAACTAATAATCCACAACAAAGGTTTACTAATGAGGGCTATAGCCAAACATAAATATATTCTGTTCATCTTCTTCACAAACAAGAGAAATAAAATGAATTAAACAACAACAACAAAAAAAGTTAGTTAATAATTCTCTGTTCATCCTCTTCAGACAGAACGTTTTTTTTTTTTTTTTATTTATTTTTTTCTTCATCAAGTAATATTGATGCTTTTTGTCACTAAGGAGTAAGAAAACTAAAAACAAACCTTTAAGATGCATGTACACCCAGACATGCACATACATATGCACACACAAAATATGTGCCAGACTAGAATACCTTGTTGTAAACCAGCAAGAATATTAAATACCAGAAATAGCTTCTACACATTACTGAAAGTGAATACTGAAATCGATGATCAAATCCTAGAGGATTTAAAGCAAGTGATCACTAAGAGTTTAACAGGAGTGTTCAGATGTTGTCCTTGGGAGAGATAAGCACATGCTAAGTGTGAGACACGAGTCTTCTAAACACAGTACATATTGCATCAGGTAATATATTTTAAAAGAATGAGAAGATACAGAAAAATAATTCAGAAAGTCTTTATATACCTTTCCATTTGCTCTGCTTATCAGAGAAGCAGCATCTTTCCCCCCATCCACATGATAAATATATATTTTTGATCTGCAAATTGTGGAAGAACTATGTTGGATTGATAAAACTTGGGCTACGTTACATTAAAAGAAAAAAAAAGCCTCAAACCAAAAATCTTCTGATATACTGCTCTGCCTATCTTTTTGTTTGTGAGCCTATCTTATGTCCTCCATACCAAATACGTACTATACAATCTGAATGTATCACAGATGTGTAAGGTATATCTACAAGAAACATTATGGCATTTCCTAACTTCTACTAAACAATAAGAGACAGGTAAATATACCTCAAAATTAACTTATGAATAGAAAAATAGTGGGGTTATAAGTTGTTGTACAGACAATGACGCTCACAAATATGTCCAAGGACCTGGAAGACTTTGTTATCTGGTGAAGAATCCTTAAAATCCAAGCGGAGCTTTCTTTTTGCCTGAGAGAGGATGGACACATAAAATTTAGAACTGGATGAGAACCTTAGGAGTTTTTCAGCCTTTTGGCCTGAATAGGTAAAGTCTTTTCTCATATTTCTTACCTTGTAACTGAATAGAAAAAAACTTCTGGGACTTGGCCAAGTCATCCTGTACTCTTGACAGTAAGTCCTATTTAAGTGAAAAAAGATAATTTCTGTAGGAACCCAAAAATGCTCAGAAACCATGGCAGTGCCTGTGAGGCATACTACAATGGAGTACCAACACAATTAGGAAGAGAATCCTAGTTTTCTGATCCTCACTGGTGCCCTGAGAAACTGAGAGGAATCTACCTAGATATGGAGGCATTTTCCTTGTATGTTAGTTTTTAAAAATGTCAGGAAGATGTTTTAAACTTTGTTCTAGTGGGACCCTTTTTTTAAAGGACTCTCCTAGACCTTGTGTACACCAAGCCTGTCCTGTCCAACAACATTCAAAATAAATAATAAATATAATAAATAAATAATAAAATTACATATAAATAAATATAATATATAAATAATGGAAATACATATAAATAAATATAATAAATGTATTCAACCTAAGTTATTAAAGCAACCAGATTAGCTAATTTACAACTCAGTAACATTTAAACCAAATTGAACAGTTTATAACTGTTGTCAATCTTTCCTAATAAAGGCATTATTCATACATTTCCTAAATAAGCATTTAAACTCAACAGCTGCCAAAGTAAAGATTAACAACAGCAATACATTTATGACACAACAAGAGATAGTGTATAATCATTTGGTTCTGTGAGCTTTTTAATGCTGAAAATACAACATAAATTACTCAGAAGAGTAATTATAATCTGTTTAGGGAGAGATATATTAATGAATAGTATATTTTTTAAAAAGAAACTCATTGTACAATGGTGGGTTTTAGTCTGATGATTTTTATATTAAAAGAGATAACCATAATTTGTTCTCTACCTCTTTTTGAAGGCAGATTCACTCAGACAGCCTTTGATTATTCAGCCTGGTAATCTTATTGTTTTAATACTTTAGCAATAAAAGTGAAGATGAAAGAGAAAATCCTGTAGTTAATGGTTACATCACTGAGGTTTTGGGAACTGTTATATTTTATGTGTATAAACCGGTTTGAATTAATTGATGTGAGACCAATAGAGGTGGAGAGAGATATGTTGATTGTATAACTTTCAATCTTAGAGTTTATATTCTTAGTAGCTTAGTAAATCTGGAATGATGTTTCTCTTAATTCTTCTCTAGGGCCCTCTGGTACTCATGTTCCATAAAACATGCACTAAGTCCCCTGTATCATTACCCTTAAAGACAGTCTTGGGTAGTTCTATATTAATCCATGGATTCAAATAAAGTCTTTTTCTTTCCAAAAGTCTAGCTGCATGTGTCTTGGTGATTCTTCTCGCTAACATCAGAAAAAAAAAAAAAAAATCTTCTAGACAACTACCTGTCCTTGCCTAGTACAATTCACAGGTCTGCTAGCAGGTGGCGTTATGAGCAAGGAAAGTTCTGGGGACCTAAACACAACAAGAGTAAATATTATTTTTGCTACTTATTTCAGTGTTAGAACAGCTGGGTTTACTCCTATTATGGTCTTTGTGCTCTGTCACTTGAGTCTGACAGATACATTTCAAAGCTGAATTTCAATCTTTCTGGATTAGAGTATGCAGTCGTGACTGATTATCCCAAAGACACTGCCTTATAGCTCACTTATCTTTGCTTTCCTAACCATTTTGTTTAAAAAATCTACTCATCTTCTTTAAACTTGTCTTCAAATGATGGTGCGTCACTATCTAGTTCACAAATGATCATATATTTGAAAGGCTTCCATACTCCTTCAGACATTGTGGACAGCAAAGTACGTCATACTAACTATTGATAAGAGTGGTTAAAATGTATATGTCTTTTTCAACAGTTCCTACTTGCTGTGAAGGAAATGGAGTTTAATACTGCAGTCTCCAGTTTAATATTCCAGTAGCCTCAGCCAATTATCAAGTGCTCTATTCAAATAAGGGTTCCAATTCAATTTCATTAAAATTATGGTTGTATTTTAGATTCTCCTTCACAATTAAAGCATTATATTGTGAGTTTAAAGTTGTGCAATAATGCAGTTCATATCTCTGTCACTTAGCTGATAGTGTTTTTGTAATAGTCTGCCTGTATGACTGTGAAATCTAAATTAAATACATAGAGAAGTACAGCTAAGATGCTTAGCTTCTGCAGAATTAAGGTATATGTAATAGTTCAGCATAAGCATCAGCTCTTAGGTTTGCAATATCTTCTTAGAATCATAGAATCATATCATAGAATGGCTCAGGTTGGAAGGGACCTTAACGATCATCCAGTTTCAACCTCCCTGCCATAGGCAGGGACGCCACCCACTAGATCAGGTTACTCAGGGCTTTATCTAACCTGGTCTTGAACACCTCCAGGGATGGGGCATCCACAACCTCTTTGTACAACCTGTTCCTGTTCCTCTTTTAGTTCAAAACCATTCTCCTTGTCCTATCATTACCTGATTTAGCAAAGAGTCTCTCTTTCATAAGCCCCCTTATAAGTACTTTTCAGTACTTAAGTACTTAAGTACTGAAAAGATACCATGAGGTCACCTCGGAGCCTTCTCTTCGGAGGAGGCTCTTCTTTAGGCTGAACAGTCCCAGCTCTCTCAGCCTTTCTTTGTAAGAGAGGTGCTCCAGCCCCTTGATCATCTTTGTGGCCCTCCTCTGGACCCATTCTGACAGATCAATATCCTTCTCGTGCTGGGGGCCCCAGACCTGGACACACTACTCCAAGTGATGTCTCAACAAGGGCAGAGTAGAGGGGGACAATCACTTCCCTAGACCTGCTGGCCACTCCTCTGTTGATGCAGCCCAGGATGCAGTTGACCTGGGCTGCAAGCATGCACTGCTGGCTCATGCTGAGCTTTTCATTCCACCAGAACCACCAAGTCCTTCTCTGCAGGACAACAGTCAGTGAGTTCTTCTCAGAGAGACCACTTGTCACCGGCCTCCACCTGGACATAGAGCCATTGACCACTGCTCTCTAGGTGTGACCTTCAAGCCAACTCGTTAACCACTGAATGGTCCACCCATCAAATCCATCTCTCTCCAATTTGGAGACCAGGATGTCATGTGGGACTGTGTCACAAGCCTTACAGAAATCCAAGCAGATGACATCAGTCAGTCTTCCCTTGTCAATTGATGCAGTCCCTCCATTGTAGAAAGCCACCAAATTGGTCAGGCATGATTTACCTTCGGTGAAGCCATGCTGCCTGTCTCAGATCACCTCTTTATCTTGCATGTGCCTTGACATTGCTTCCAGCAGGATCTTTTCCATGATCTTACCAGGCACAGAGATGAGTCTCACCGGTGTGTAGTTCCCCAGGTTTTCCTTTCTACTCTTTTTAAAAACAGGAGTGATGTTTCCCTTTTTCCAGTCACTGGGGATTTTGCCTGACTGCCAGGACTTTTCAAACATGATGGGGAAAGATTTGGCAACTACATAAGACAATTCCTTCAGGAGCCTGGGATGCATGTCATCAGGCCCCATAGACTTGTACTTGCTTAGTTTCATCAGGTGGTCTCAAACCTGCTCTTCACTTACAGTGAGTGGGACTTTGTTCCCCCAGCCTCCATCTATGGGTTCAGGAAAATGAAAGACTTGGGAAGCCTGAGTGGCAGTGAAAACTGAGGCAATGAAGTTGTTGCATACCTCAGCCTTCTCCATGTCTGTCTTTACCAGTTCACCCTTCTCATCCATCAGAGGGAGTACACTCTCCTTGGCTTTTCTTCTCCGAGCAATGTACCTATAGACTCCTTTCCTGTTATTCTTTGGATCCCTTGCCAAGCTCAGTTCCATCCATACCTTGTCTTTCCTTATCCCCTCCCTGCACATCCAGACTGCATCCATGTACTCTTCCCAGATCACATGTCCCTGCTTCCACTGCCTGTGCATTTCCCTCTTGCATCTCAGTTTGACCAGCAGGTCGTTGCTCATCCACCCTGCTTGTCTGCTCTCCTTGCCCACATTTTTATGCAGGGGGGTGGAGAGTCCTTGTGCTTTAAGGAAAATATCCTTAAAGAGTTGCCAGCTCTGCTCAGCTCCTTTTTTCCTAAGGACAGTGTTCCAGAGAATCTTATCTAGTTAGTCTTTAAATAGCTTGAAGTTCACTCTTTGGAAGTTCAGGATCTTGACTTTGCTCTTTGCCAGGCCCGTATTCCTCAAGATCACAAGCTCAAACAGGGTGTGGTCACTGCAGCCCAGACTGCCTCTAATCTTGACCTCTTTAATGATCTCTTCAGCATTGTTGAGCAGCAGGCCAAGTAATGTTTCTCCTTTGGTTGGTTTGTCTAATACAATTTATTTTGTGGAAATAATGTATTTTATTGAATATACTGTCATTTTTTTCATTTTTTTCATTTGTATATATATCTCCACATAATGAATATGTCCATATGATAGAACTAGCAAATACGTTCTGTTATATAACACTGTAGGCTCATTCATATTTGTGTACTTTCTTCCACTCAAGTCTGTTATTTTGAAAGGATCAGAGAAAAAGTAGAAGTTCATCCATTTTTAACATCATACAATCCAACAGTTCTTCCCATCTCTTACTTACCTGCCTTATTTTAGGAGGCAAATGTATTGATGTTACACATCAGTTAAATTAGTTTATTTTAATACATAAATAATAATATAAATAATATCAAATTATCCTAAAGTATGTGTTTCTGGAAGAAAAGAATTGATCTGATAAGAATATGTTAATTTGATCTGTCCAACTAATCTGGTGCTCTGACTGACTATAGATGATTAAAAGAAAGGTACAAAGGTACAAGATGCTCTATAATGAGCATGTGATAGAAATTTCACTAACAAAAAGACAGTTAAGAAATTATATCTTTCACATGGTAAAAGCAGCCATATTAGTATTATGTATGAATGTATAATAATAAAAGTGTTAAAATACTATTTCAAATTCAAGTACTTGAAAGCTAAGAAAGGCCAGAACTAAAACTGCTTCTACGGATGGTATTTCAAAAACACAAACCTTTTCTCTCTTTTTATACTATAAACACCTTAGAATTATTAGATGATCATACTTTTTTTCTGAAACATCTTGTATTGTACAGTACACATGATGGAAAAGTCATGAGAAAATCAGATCTGTATAATGAAAACAGTTGTTATTGTGGGATTTGTGCCTTGTTTGCATTTAGATGTTGGACTTTGTGTAGGAAAATTTGACAATGATATTTTTGGCATAAATATTTGGATTAATTCAATATTTAATTATGCTAATTTCTATGAACAGCAACAATAAATAAAAATAATAATAATAATTAAAAAAAGGGAAACATCAGATGGTTTCATTTCTGCACACACTCACTCCTGTTTTCCTATAAGTATATAGATGTATATACTGATACTTACCACCTACGCCTCTATTTGAATCTGATAAGCTTTTGCACAGATTCCTTTTCCAGTGTTATGCCAAAACCTTTAATTGAAAAAAAAAAAAAAAAAAAGTTCTCTCAGTTTTTCCTGTCCATTTCACAAACATGAAGAATCTTATTCGCTTCCTCAAAACAGATCTCTTGAAGAAGATAATTTTCTCCAGACTTAAGGGGGGTAAAATAAGAGATAAGTTTCATATGACTTTCTAGCAAGAATCTGCACAGCATTTCAGTCAACAGTGTTAAACAACTTCAGGAACTGATTTAGATAAGGCTATCTTCTAGTTAAAGGGAAGACTACAGACAGCTAATGAGTCTTGTACACTTACCATAACTCATCCTCAAATGAGATAATGGGATTGAAATTCTTATGAGAATCATGACACTAGTTGCTCACAACCTTATTAACTGTAAGCATAAATGTTACATTCCAGAGGATAAGTAACAAGATTCATGTTAAAGTCAAGCTAAAGTTTCCCAGATAACATCCTTATGATTATTCCTATCAAAGAAGTTGCTGTTTTTCATTAATTGGAGGTTGTTAATTTCAGTTATTATCACTGACAAGAAAAGATTCTTCCACTGCTGCAGATGACTTAACTAAAAAAATAATAACCTGATATACTGGCAGCCACCATGTTTTGCTTCCTCTCAACAAAGTTGTTCATTCCACAGTGGAATATATCCAGGACTCTTCCCTCACTTTTTTTTTTTTTTAAAGCAGTACATTTCAAAACTTTTATTAACAACTTAATTTCTTGAAGTGATGTGCAGCTGCAATGGTTTAACTTACTAGCTTAAAACGATGAAAAGGTTTTTGGAAGAATGCATAACTTCTGGAAGATTTCATATGCCATTCCTTCACACGCACACCTGCATGGGCAACCTATGCTGAATTTGTCTTGCAACTACGAAACTCCTTGCAGCTTTGCAAAATTGTTCACTAATGAGACTAGATCACGGTCAAAGCAAGGATCATGAACCATCAATGTGCCTTATAGCTAATTTGCATTCTTCCTTCCCTCTTCATTTATCTCTCTTTTTTTTTTTTTCTTCCCAGCCTCCAGGCATTATGTGAACATCAGGGGAAAGCATGTGCTGCCTTCTTTATGTGTACACAGCAAAAGATACATAAATACATTAACTGTTATGACTTCCCACCCATTTCTACATTTTCAGTGTTTTGTATAAAATATTCCATGATGATTATAGACTTTTTACTTTTTTTATATACAAAAAAAATACTTTATTGTCTGTTCTGCATTTCTTTACTAATAAACAATAATAAAAGTTTAAATGAATGGAAACAGACAGATAATTTGGATATTAAAGCCCCCACTAATAACCCAAACAACCAAAGACTAAAAGTAGGCAAAATACTCTTGATTTTGCTGAGGGTATGGATAAAGTTCCAGATTCCACAAGGGAAACCATGATGAATTCTGTTTTACTTCTAACTAAAGTAGAAGAATACTATGAATGAAGGATTTCAACCTCCTACCATTATTGTGTTTTCCAGCCCTCTGTTTAATTAAAGACAATGAAAGCTGAAGTTCAGACCTTGTCCCCTGAAACAGCATAAGGACATGGACTTGTTCCCAGGTTACAAAGTCAACAAAGTTAATAATGCTTCACAAGAAGCAACAGCTCTAGTTCTGTTAGCAAAATATCCACAAGTACACAAGAAAAAGAACATGTTCAGGAGCTAGTCACAGTTTAGAAGTGAAAAGAGATGTTGTTAGGAATGGTGCAGTACTCAGTTATGTTGCTCTTTTCACCCATGTCTATAATTTTTTCAGATCTGTTTTTGTTCCCAGACAATCCAAACGTCCTTTTATCTAAAATAGAAAATGTTACAATCCTCCTGTTTGTAGCCTTATATTTACAAGCAACCCTATCCTCATAAAGCAGAACATGCATGTGATAGCCTGATAAGAAAAAAGTTTCACTTGCAAGACACAAAGGAATATTATAAACAAATGGAAAAAAAAAAAAAAGGAAAATAAAGAGAAAAACTACTGTGAAATAAAAAGCCTCTGCATAATAAAAAAACCCCTCCCCTCCTATCATCACTAATTAGCTGGTTAATGCTGTCAGCTCAGAGGCCAAGGAAACAAAGAATAGAACTACCCTCTCGATCCAGGTGCTACCTCCAGGGCACTACAGGAACATGTTGGCAGAAGAGTGAGGAAACTTGCCCTCATGCTCCTGGGCTATGCCTAGGGATGTCTTTTTTTTTTTTTTTTCCCCTTCTCTCATGTACAATAAATTTACTAAAAATTGCATAAGAAGAAAAAATGATGAAACATCTTGACAGTCTCTTTTTAAGTTTGTCAAAGATTTAATAGACTATTAGAAGTGCAGCAAGCCTGTCAAGGTGTAGATGGCTGTGTGCCTGAAAACACTTACAAGCTGTCTATTACCACTGCTAATCCAGCCCCAGGCTGGATTAATTTGTATGATGTTAAAAAACCCTTCCAGCTATCCAAAGGTGTCAAAGTAGGCTAGCATAGACAGAATACTTGGGAATACAGCCATAGACATTGCACTGAGGGAGTACAACCAGGTGTCCACTCTCTTAACCTTATACAAATTTTTCTACAATAAATCCTAAATCCTGGCCTCCTATGTAGACACAGAATAAGTCAAGTTAGAACGAGCTATACGGATGGTGTGGAGAAGTTTCCCCAGACTTTGAGTAGATTATCCTAGGGCTGTTAGTTTTTATACCCATAATTGTTAACAGCTCAGATAGAAGAGACTTCCACTTAATTCAAAAATAAAAAGGGACATCTTCTTGAAGTCCAAAATGGGGTGAGATTATTAGTTACTATTATATTTAGGACTATTCCTCGTTTTTCTCTTCAGATACCTTAGGTTTTTTAGGCACCTTGTAATGACAATAGGAAACCTATATGCCAGAGTTACTGCCCATATTAAAATACTTGCATGAGCACCACAAAACTCATCTTTACAAATAGGGGAATCATGCACTTAAAATATGGAAGAGCATGCTGACAGTGACACTCCATCAAAATTTTCACCTCTCAGGTACAGGTATACACTGCAAAGTGACTATAAAGTCATACATATTTTAATATGTTCTTTCAAAAACACAGTTTTATGAAAAAAAGATATCCTACTAAGGAGTATATAAAAATAAGATAAATCTTATTTTTCTTACTAGCTTTTAGTACTGTTAATAGCAAATATTTTCAAAACACCAGCCAAAAAAAAAAGTTAAAAATTGGAAGATTTTTATATTATTTATTCCTCAGATTTCAGGGCTGCATTTATATAACATCAGATATATAAATATTTTAAATAGAAAATCCAGGATTCTCATAATTTTTTTCATGATAACACTTGGGATCGTAAGTTAAAAATATGAAGTACTATGAAACTCATACAGTTAAAAATAACAGAATTGGCAAAAGAGTGCTTATGTTTCAGGAAATAAAATAGGGTTGCTAAACTACTTTTCTTACCCCTGATCACTGGAAGGCCTGTTGCCATTGCAGTAGTCCTTCCCAGTCTGAACAATTTTACAGTGGAAACTCGACTTCTGTCTTGGAAAGCTTCTATACCAGAGAATGAGTCAAAAGTAGCTGAAGGGATACATGTTTCAATCCTGCTTCATTAGACTGATGATAATTTAGAAAGATGAGTCTATCTCCCCTAACACTACATATTCTGAACTTCAAACATATTAACTGTCACTAATTGAAATTGTATTTCAGACAGAGAACCATGCTTTTTATGTCCTGGGCCTATGTTACTTTTCAGCTGTGAAAATATGAAAGATGACTTACAGGTGACTGTCCACTTTAGCATGTAAGGGTTTGTCATTTTTTGATCCTGACCAGCAGCTGAGCTCCTACCCAGCTGCTTGATCGTTCATCCCCAGCAGAGTGTGAGAAAGAATAAGAAGTGCAAAAGTAAGAGATGTTCAAGATGTTATCATTGTTCAAGATGAAAACATTTTAACAAATGAAGAAAAATGCACACACAGACACTACTTGCTTGTAAAGAAAAAACCTTGACGCTGCTCAACAAATGTTCAGCAAAAGCTATAAGATCTGTATTCTGTCAGTGATTTAGTCACAAATTTAAAACACAGCAACATACGTACTGCTACAAAGAAAAACTTCTTGTCCACCAGAAGCAGTACAGGAAACAAGAAACAATTTTAGGCACTGCAATGTTTCCTGTTAGACTCCAAACATATGCACACTGCCTGATCCAGAAGGAGGAGTTTCGGTGCTAGAGGTTCTCAGCAATAAAAGGCAGAGAAAGAAGATCCTAGACTGCACTTCCTGACATGAGATGCCCAACTAACATCGTAAAAGTTACCAGAGAAATTGTTGTTCCTTGATGCTTTTTTGGACAACAAAGTTTTGTTTGTTTGTTTGTTACCTAAGCATATATCTCTCTGTAGTCTTTTAAAAAGAGAGAAGAGTGCGGTTGTGGTATACATCTTTTGAGTCACATTCTATTACAGGACCAGAGAGTAATTATACCTCCTTGATCTGGGAACGGGAAGAAGAGAAGAACTGAATAGTATTAAAGCAGTGTTGCCAAAGCAGTGTGAGTGAGAAATACAACACCACAGATGAGGCAATAGAATTACATCAACAGTTAAGGCTGATTTTACATATTGCTCTCCTGAAATCAGGCACTTCAATTCCATCTTAAAAGTACTTCATTCTCCTATCTAAATTCTTTAGAAGTTTTGGTCTAGAGCACTTTGATGGCTGTGCCCTATGGCCATATGTTTTGCCACCCCTTCTATAAAATAAAATATATATGTCTATATATAATGCTTCTTTACTTAATATGGTGCAATTTGGTGTTTTGCAGTCTGAGAGGCTGCCAAGTACAAGAAAAATCCAACTGACTATATACACACGCAAAAAGGTGTAAGAGCTAGTGTAGAAGGAAGGTTCAAAAAAGAAGTTGAGGAAAGGAGAAAGAAAGAGAGAACAAGGTTTCAGAAAGTTTAAATGTAGGAATAAACTGTGCTGAATTACCATATGTCTATCTCAGTATTTATTTGGTTGCTTATCTTCATTCACTACCTGCCCCTAAAGGGTACATTATTCTGGAAAGCTGCAGATATTTTGCAACAGTATAAGCATCATACACATTGATTTTGAGTAATCAAACTTGCCAAGGCTTTTTCACTCTTTGTGTGCACTACAAATCGTTTGCAGAAAAAAAACTTCACTGAAGATGGCAGGACCTGTATATTACTGGAGGGTATAATCAATGTGGCCCCAAAACAAACAATGAAAATTAACATTGATACAGGGTGAGTTATGCTAGATTGATAAAACTGGAAATAACCATAATCACGATGAAATAACCATAATCATGATGAAAACAAAACAGCTTATAAACATGATTACTTATTTTGGGGGGACTAGTGTTCAACTTTTGTGTTATTTAACCATTATTATGTTGGAAAACAAGAGCACTATGCAGAGGTAGCTATGCTTGTGGAACTATGCTTCTGGATCTATTGTCCACTGCATTGGAGTTTAGTTTATTTAATCTACCAAAAATGAGCTAGCACAATCACTCAAAATAAAGAGTAATAAATAAATAAATAGACAAAGGATCCTTATGTTAAAGAATAATAAAAAATAAGAATGATGATGGCAGGAAAAAAAAAAAAAAACATGATTATAAACCATGAGAAGAGTGCATTTTTTCTGGAGATTAGTGTACAACAGTAACCATTAGCAAAATCACATTTGGAGCACACCAATGAGAAGTAGACTATTTTAAAGATGACATCAATAATTATATGAGAACATTTATGTAACATAGCATTTGTGACAGGGGGACGTAACTGAATTACTAGTCTTCTATTACATTTAATGTTCATAAGCTACTTAATGTATACTTAAAATTATACTAACTCTTCTATGAGTTATCTATCTTTATTTCCTTCTTTAGTCTACTCCATTTTGTAGAATTTGGATGTTGCAAATAGCCTTTCTTGTACTTCTGATTATTAATATGATTTCCAAGAATGATTTACTGAAGAAGTATATGCAGGTAAGAAAATGTTCAATCCTCATTAAATCATAAAAACAGCAAAACCACCATTGATTTTGGGTTACATTTTTGAGGAATTAACCAACTAACTTTTAACAGACTATTCTAGTGATATCCTAAAAATCAAAAGCTGTTCTAATTTCTAAATATTTCTACCTTTAGCTCACCATATAGTGTAGGGGAAAAAATATGAAAATTACTAGTTTGAAGTGTTTTAATGAAGGACAGAACTCCCATTTCTGCCCATTCACAGTTCTGGTAATGCAGCATGTTCTGCTCCTTTCCACTCATACTACAACAAGCTCTTGGTTGAGATTATCAAGGGAGGATACAGCACATTTTAGGAACAGTTCTGAAGTAGCTCAGCCTTCAACAGAGGTTACTGAAATGCTAGTATGCAACTGGCATGGAAATCACAGCAAGTCTCAGTTAGTTACAGAGTCCTTCATGTCATACCTGTGCTCCAGGTAATGAACTTTCTGCCTCCTTCAATTTATTAGTCGTTGTACTGGGTCTGGCTGGGATGTTAACCTTCTCTGCAGCAGCCCATACAGTGCTGTGCTCTGCACTTGTAGCTAGAACAGCAGTGGCATCACACCAGTGTTGTGTCTGCTGTTGAGCAGTGCTGGCACAGCATCAGGACTCTCTCTAACCCTCCTAGGGGGTGGGCAAAAAAGTGAGAAAGGAACATCACCAGGGCAGCTGACCTAAACCAACCAAAGGGATATTCCATACAATATGATGTCACACTCAGCAATAAAAGTTGGAAAAAGGAAGAAGAGGGGAGGGGTGGACCCTCGTTGTGAAAATGTCTGTCCTCCTCCCGAACACCGGCTACTTGCGTTGAGGCCCTGCTTCAAGGACATGGTCAAGCATCACTCATTTGTGGGAAGTAGAGAGTAATTTCTTTCCTCTGCACTTCCACACAGCCTTTACTTATTTTGTTTTCTTTTGTTTTATCTTCCCTTTCCCCCTCCCTTTTCTCCTTTCCCTTTATTCCCTTTAGTTAAATTGTTTAATTAATAACAATCTTTCCTTAATAATTATTTTTTTCCCTTTAATTAAATTATCCTTATCTCAACCTGTGAGTTGTTCTTTCCTTTACTTCTTCCCCTCCTCTTCTGAGGAGGGGGAGTGAGAGAGCGGTTGTGATGGAGTTCAGCTGCCTAGCACAGTAAAACCACCACAGTCATTTTCTTGCTCTTGCATCTGCAGTTGCAGAAGAGGGACTGTACATCCAGATTACCAGTCATGCTTAAAGGTACTCTCTTCCCTTTTGTTCTTTGGTCAATATGGTTTTTACTTGCTGTTGAAACTTCTTTGTCACTAAAGACAGTATCGTCTTGAATTCATGGGCCATACTGCATAGCACAGATGGGGTGGAGGCCTTCTGACAACTTTTAACAGATTAGTAGCAAGCACACTCAGCTATCTTCTGATCTCACCAGTTTTCCTACAAGGTAGCAGAGATAGGACCATAATAACAGGGTTTGCTCATAGCTGAAGCATGGAAACTGTATAAGTCTGGGTCAATCCTAAAGTGATACTACCTACTTAAGGAAACCATGGTATTACACTGCTGCTTAAAGTGTGTGTGTGCTCATAGTTCTCCTGTAAGTCATGAAACCTTGGTACATTCCCCATTTGCTACAAACTTTTCTAGTCTGTAAGAACAGATACCTGTGCTTTAAAAACCTGGAAAATGCAGTAGCTGAGTAGTACTTCTGTTGAAATTGAAGGATGGTAAGTGAGTGTAGAGGCACATAAAAATGGGATCTTTGCTGAAGGTAGTATTTCTATAAGTGTCTATCCTTGATTAATAATGTTACTAATTATTACGTAATCAAATTAAAATGAAAATACAGTATTCTGTTTGCTTTTGGCTGTCTATCTAGGCCAATGACAGACTTCAAACATAGACTCTGCGTTACAGCAGTCTGCGTAATCTTTGCTCACACACATAATGCTAGTGCAGAAAAGGGGAGGGGAAGAAAGGAAAGGCAAAACTATATAAAAGAAGATAATCTCAACAATCAAAGCACAAGGGAATTGACTTTAGTGCAACAACGAAAGAAAAGTGGAGAAACTGAATCCAAAAGCAATGTACTATAGCCAGAGGTGTCAGAAGTAATATCATTTGACTCAAGCTTGACAATTTAGTGCAGTGGTAACTCTCCTCTAAACTTACTGTCTTTGTACATTTCTCAGTGCAATCCTATTCTTTTGTTCTATTATAGGAGCTGTATGTGCATCAGTATGTCTCTTTCTCTTTTGTTACTTTTATGGTTATGACTAGTGTGTAATGTATTTTTCTCAGTGTTCCCAGTGTAATGATCCCTGTCTCCCACCAACCCTACACTGTAAACGAGATGTGACATTACTGCAATGCAGCCATGTTTAAATTGAAATATCATAGAAAGGACAACACAATTCAGCCTTCTGTTTATACAGTACTGAAAATTTACGTATGCAAAAGTCATTGTTTACTACTTTCCTATGAAAACGACAAATGAGGGGAGGGTATTAATAAAAACTTTTGCAGCTGATAATCAGGTGAGGAATCACAGTCATGGCCTTTGAAAAGCTATATTTATCATAAAGAAGACAAGCATATTTCTGTCATTTTTAAATAGGTTAATACAATACCTATAAGCTTTTTATGGTGGTGTTTAACGTTCCATAAAAATTAAAGGCTTAAATAAATTAAAAAAGAAAAAAGTATTGAAACAACAATAAAAGATTGCTGCAAGCTTGATCTTTCTCTAAAACACAAAAGGGAAAGAGTGACTGCAATAGTATAAGCAAGAATCTCATCAGTTTCTTAGGAGAAATTTCATGCCAGAACCACTCCACATTCCAGAACAATGCAGATGGAACACAGTGAGGATGGAAAACCAGACTTTAACATAGAATAAAGTACAGGGGCTGCAGTAGAGTGCCACCTCACCCACAGCAATTGTAGAGAACAAGACCTGATTTATGTAAATGAATAACTAATGTGATCCACACTGACTGCTCTTAAAGCAAGTTTTGTTTGGTTCTACTGAGTATAAAGTGACTATATATACTGCCCTGTTTCTGTACCAGTGGCTAATTCTGATACTGTCCTTATATACGTGGTTTAAGACAAGGAATGAAAGATCCTTTCATTTACCTTCCTCCACAAGGCAACTGGTACTAAAACAAATAAATAAAAAGTATTTCTTAACACTTTGATCATAAATATATTTAAAAGGAAGAGTTAATGTTCTGAATAACTGAGGCAGAGGGTAAAATATGGCTCAGCTGTGGCCATTCAACACTGTCTCATGCTTCATGACCTTATTACTCTGCTATTCTACCTCAGCTTGCTATTCCACTATTTTAGATCAACAACATGCAGATAGTAGTGCTTTTCCTCACAGCCCTTTGAACAACCCCCCCCCCAAAAAAAAAAAAATCTACTCTAGACTACAATCAATAAGAGTGGGCAGCAGAGCAGCATAGTTTTTCAGACATTCATATTATCTTTTTTTTTTTTTTTTTGAGATGGAACATAATTAATATAAATGTTGGGATAATCTTGAATCAATGTTCTGTATAATTTATCATAGTCTTTTCTTTCTTCTGATTAGTCAACTCTGACTTTTGCTAGAGAAATCTTTACAAAGTTAATTCTAAACTTCATTAGTATTTGTGTATCAAATTGTATTTAATAATTCCTAGTCACTACCAAAGAGAGAAACTATCCTGTGGTTTCAGAGTAAAACAAACACTAAACAAACTTGCAAGTACATAGCAAGTGATACAAACCATAGTAAGAAATATCTGGGATAACATAAACGGTTTTAATCAAAGTTAGAGAGTAGAAATATATGTGTTATTCATGATTTTAGCCTGAGAATTCATAGACTCCTTCAGGAAATAGGGCTGGAACACTTTTGTAGAACCATGTATTCTATTCCTGTACCCAGATCCTGAGCCAATTATATGCAAATATTTTCTGACAAATGCCACCTAACCTGTTCTTTAAAACCTCCAGAGATGGAGGTTACACAGCCTTCCCAAGAAGTTTATTCTGACATTTAACTATCATTACTTTGTGTATTTTCTTCCCAGTCTCTAAGTTTGGTTTCTCTTATTACAGTTCAATACATTACTATTCTTATGCACAATTTCTCAGCCTGAAGAACACCAGTTACTTCTGCTATCTCTTGGAAGTCGTTATCCCTATATCTTTCTTGATTCAATGTTCTCTTACCATTTCTTCCCAAGCAATCCACATCTCTCTTGGAGCAATGCATAGGACATTTATACCGAAACTGCCAACCTACACATAGCTGCAACATAACACATACATAAACCTTTAATCTCTTTCTCATTTACTGTTTCTGAAATACTGGTCTGTGACAACAATATACAGTATTCTCCTTCCTAAATATTCCGAGTTTGAGCAGAATATTTATGTCTTACTCATTTGAAAGCACTTCAGAAAACAGACAGGGAGAAAATCTGGAGTCCTCACTATTAGTGTTATTCCAACTTTTGGTTAGCAGTGTACCGATGAGGAGGCAGACCTCTGGAACTGGTTTCCAACAGAGAATAAATATTGGGATGAATATGTAGAAATAGCAATTCCCTTAATTAAAGGATATAATTCTGTACATCATTTAGGAATCAGCAGTCTTAAGCTGGGAAGTGATGAGAAAAAACTGGTTGCATTCACACTAGCACAGTGTGAATTCTCTTAGCACAGACATGAAAACATTGAAGATAATAATTAGTCTTCCTTTAAATTTCTTACATATTTAAGTATTATTTCTATTGCTGTTTGTTTTTAAGTTGTTATTTACTTTACATATCAAGTCTCTGAATCTCCATTAAAAAAAAATCTCACAAATATTATCAAAAAACATGTGTCCAAGGCAAAAATTTTGGAAGACATTAACTTTGTGCCAACTCCCTTACTATTAACATGAATATATGTCTTTGTAAAAGAAACTTGAGCAGGTTCTTCTGCTTTTCACTCCTTGCAGTTTCAAGGAGAAGGAGTTAAAGTCTTCTGTACCATATTAAATATAGCTGTATTTATGATATCTAAATATACTTACATTACTAATAACAGTCTGCATTTGTACAGATGAGCTAAGTCTTCCTCTCTTCAGACTCTGAAACACTTACCTGATCCTGCTACATTTTCCTTTGGCCCCATTTCTTACACAGACTACATGTACTTTTTGGATTCCTGTTTATAGTTTTATATAGTGGTGGATGAGAAGAGAGAACTCATGAAAGAAATAATCAGTTTTAGTTATCTTCATTAGATATTCTTGAAATTCTCTCTCTTGTTGTTGTTTGTTTGTTTGTTTAAATATTAACAGTACTATTCTGATTTTCTGAAATCCACTCTGATCCTCCGTAGAAATTTTTGGTTACTACTTTATTTAGTGCTATTCTTTATTTTTCAAGATTTAATGTTATCCATATGCTTTATTTCTTTAGGTAGAAGATTTCCAGATTTTTTAACCTATTTTATAAATATACTTATACATTTGTACATGCATCCTTTTGGGTATTTTCAAGATAAAATATTTTCTGTTTAAACAAGGAGACTCCCTTCAGCAGAAATCAAACATAATTACATTCTCCACACCTTCCAAAAGAGAAATTCTTGTACTCAAATCACTACTATCCTCTTACTTCAAATTACCATAATAGAAACTGCTAAGGAAAACCAAAAACAAACACAAAAAACACTTGTACACCTCTCAAAGACCTGAAGAACTGATTTTTCATAGGCAACCAAACCATTCTCCAGCTCTTCCCAGGCAGAGTGAAAAGTAGACATAGCAGGTACATGCAATATTTGATTATGAAGGAGTGAGTTAACATCACTGAATGCAATGACAGCATGGGATTTCTCATTCTGAGTTTTTTGACTGACTTGGGCAGCACAAGGAGTAATTCTAAATATGGGTTTAGATTTAGTACTTATTCTGTGCCTGACTCATTCAGTGTGATTTTAGTAGCAAGGGCTGTGGAGTTTGTTGAACAAGCAATGTTCTCTTGTGCACTGGACTAAGAGAGCTGATCATTGTTTTAGCCGTGTGATAATCCTTTTGAAGGGACTTTTTATTAGGACAAATACTTTACTTGTTGCTTTTTTCTGAAAGGCAGAACTGCCTAGTAAATTCATAGTACTATATTTTGAGAGCAAACAGAGGTAATTGAGACTACAGTATGATAAAATCAACAATTCCCAGTGTAAATATTTATTATAAGCACTGATAAGAAATGTTATGCTATTGTCGTAGTCATTGACTTCCATCTATTCCAGCTTCTGTTAAGAACTTATCTATTATAAAAGAGCAAAATAATTCTGTTAGAAAACAGAACAATGAGGAAATATTTTAATAAAATGGAGCTCTGTCATCTAATTGGTCAATGCAAGGCATACTTATGAGGAGATATAAATGGTATTGAATTATCAACTCCAGTATTCATATAGGATTCTTTTAAGAGAAGCTTGAATCCTTCTCTGAGTTGACAGATGTTTGTAGGATTTTGAAAATGCTTAAAAGATCTGTCCAAGCAAGTGGTCTTGTTTGATCACAACTTGATCTTTAAGTGGTAAGTATGCGGTCCACTTCTACCACATCAGTTATTTCCAAAATTAGTGCAACGAAAAATGTGTACATTCAACCTATATGTTTACAACTTTTTGACACAGGTGGTGGAAAATCCAACAAGGAGAGGTGTGCTGCTGGACCCTGTATTAACAAATGAGGAAGGACTAGTTGGAGATGGACTTGTAAGAATTCCATGGGTTAGGGCCCTGGAAAGAAGGGAGGTCCAAGACAGCTGGTCAGTATTCGAGTATCACTCCAAACTCAAGATCAATGCATCCCTATGAGCAAGAAGGCAAGCAAAGGGAGCAGGAGTCCTTTATGGATGAGCAGGGAGCTCTTGGCGAAGCTCAGACGGAAGGAAGTTTACAGCATGTGGAAAAAGGGACAGGCCACTTGGGAGGAATATAGGGACACTGTCAGAGTACACAGGGATGTGACAAGGAAGACCAAAGCCCAACTGGAATTAAATCTGGCAATGGATATCAAGGACAACAAGAAGAGCTTCTTCAAATACATCAGTAGAAAAAGGGAGACTGGGGAAAATGTCAGCCTGCTTCTGAATGGGGTGGGTGCCCTGGTGAGAAAGGATATGGAAAAGGCAGAGCTGTTGAATGCCTTTTTTTGCTTCAGTCTTTACTGCCAATATCAGCGTTCAGGACTCTCAGACCCTGGAGACAAGAGAGGAAGTCTGGAGAAAGGAGGACTTTCCCTTCATTGAAGAGGATCTTAGAGATCATCTAAGCAAAGCTGATATCCACAAATCCATGGACCCCAATGGAATGCACCCACAGGTGCTGAGGGAGCTGGCCAACTCTCCATCATCTTTGAAAGGTCATGGAGAACAGAAGAGGCATCTAAGGACTGGAAGAGAGCCAATATCATGCCAGACTTCAAAAAGGGCAAGAAGGAGGACCCAGGCAACTACAGGACAGTCAGCCTCACCTCCATCCCTGGAAAGGTGATGGAACAGCTTATCCTGGAGGTCATCTCCAAAGATGTGGAGGATAAGGTGATCAGGGATAGTCAGCATGCATTCACTAAGGGGAAGTCGTGTTTGACCAATCTGATATCCTTCTGTGATGAGATGATTAGCTGGGTAGATGAGAGGAGAGCTCTGTATATGGTCTACCTTGACATCAGCAAGGCTTTTGACACTGTCTCCGATAACATCCTCATAGACAAGCTCAGGAAGTGCAGCCTAGATGAGTAGACAGTGAGGTGGATTAGCAAATGACCGGATGGCAGAGCTCAGAGGGTTGTGCTTAGTGGCACAGAATCTATTTGGAGGCCTGTAGCTAGCAGTATCCCCCAGGGGTCAGTACTGGGTCCAATGTTGTTCAACTTATTCATTAATAACCTGGACAATGGAACAGAGTGCACCCTCAGCAAGTTTGCTGATGACACAAAGCTTGGAGGAGTGGCTAATATGCCAAAGGGCTGTGGTGCCTTTCAGTGGGACCTTGACAGGCTGGAGAGATGGACCAAGAGAAACCTTGTGAACTTTGACAAAGACAAGTGCAGGGTCCTGCACATAGAGGGGAATAACCCCAAGCACCAGTACAGGCTGGGGGGTGACCTGCTGGAGAGCAGCTCTGCAGAGAGGGACCTGGGAGTCCTGGTGGACAGCAGGCTGACCATGAGTCAGCAATGTGCCCTTGTGGCCAAGAAAGCCAACGGTATCCTGGGGAGCTTTCGGAAGAGTGTTGCCAGCAGGTCAAGGGAGGTGATCCTACCCATCTACTCAGCCCTGGTGAAGCCACACCTGTAATATTGTGTCCAGTTCTGGGCTCCCCAGTACAAGAGGGATGTGAAACTACTGGATTGAGTCCAGATGAGGGCTATGAAGATGATTAGAGGACTGGAGCACCTGACGTACGAGGACAGGCTGAGAGAACTATGCCTGTTTAGCCTGGAAAAGAGAAGACTGAAAGGAGACCTCATCAATGTATATAAATATCTGAGAGGAAGATGTCGAGAGGATGGAGCCAGTCTCTTTTCAAGGCACAAACTGAAGCACAGGAAGCTCTAGCTGAATATGAGGGGGCACTTGTTTATTGTGAGGGTGACAGAGCACCGGAACAGGTTGCCCAGAGAGGCTGTGCAGTCTCCTTCTCTGGAGATATTCAAAACCCACCTGAACATTGTGCTCTAGGTGATCCTTCTCGGCAGAGAGGTTGGACTAGATGATCTTCAAATGTCCCTTTCAACCTCGTCCATTCTGAGATTCTATAATATCACCTATTACAGCTTTAGAAAATTATACTGGAAAGCAAGAGTCTGCACAAACACTATGTGTTTCCCTGGTAATCCCACTGACTCTGAAGGGTCTCAGAGTACGATAAAACCTCTACATGAATAAACCTGCTGCATCTTTTTTGCATTTCTGACAAAATATCACCTATACATTCACTAAAACATGGCTTGAATCAAACAGAACATTTACTCAAGAAATGACATTTTATAAAAAGTTGTATTTTTTTTCTCTTTGAGAGAACTGTTGAACTCTATGACACCATTGCCATTAAGCACATTTAACAGCATCTACAAATATCTGTGATATTAGAATTATGGACACCTATTTTTATGATTCAACTGTGATCTGCCATTGTTACACAAGTTTTTTTGTTTTTTTTTGTTTGTTTGTTTTTGTTTTGTTTTTAATTTTATTCCAATTTCCTTCCTTGTTCAGTGAGAAATGTGATCAGATTTTTATAATCAATAACACAAATGTTATTTTAACAACATCAGGACGGGGGTTATAAACTTGATATTGTGACTATGTATTCTCTAGGATACCTAACTGAATGTGTTTAGAAAAGTGATTTTTTGAGTTTTTGCATTAATGTACACAATTCCCTTTCTGCAGAATGCTGCTGTATTTCTTCTCCTGCTTGCAAATAATGGCATATAAAACCTGAGGCCAAGCAATGAAATAGCAGTCTAAAAGGTTAAGGACCCTTTGATCAGGGTATTAAAGACTCTGTTCACAGATGAAATGTTGTGCTTCCAAAGTTTTATGTTAAAAGTTAATATGCTTAAGATAATCAATCTCAGCTGCGCTAGACCTTCAGTAATTTTGTTTCTATCATCAAACAAGCCTTATGGGGTTGCATATAGTGGTAGTTCATAATGAAGCACTTCATATAGAAGCAGCTGTCTCCTCACCTGTTTCCCAGCCCATCTAGAAGCCTGGAGAAATTCTCCAATTTAGCAAGCAAACTTAAGTCATTATTAGAAATGACAGGGAAACCTGATGAAATTGTACTTTCAATTGGAAAACAAAATTGCAATCAGACCAACATGATTTCCTCATGGTCTGATCATGCTAATGCCAAGTTGAGACATCGGCAAATGTATTTAAAAGTCATAATGGAGTATTACCATGCAATCTCTTTTTACTGGCCCTTATTAATATAAAACTTCAATTTGCATGTAAATGCGGTCAACTTTCATATCATCAAAATACATGAATCCTGGGAAAGTAATGAATTGAAGTTTGATGCAGCAATTACTGACGTTTATAAAGAATTTTAAAGAGGTCATTCTAGCCTTGGCTGAGAAAATGAGGAAATCAACAGGGAATATTGTCAGTATAGCAACAGTGGGAGTTGGAGTCAGTCCCAGGTGTTAGAAGGCCAGATGATGATTAATAGAGAGGGAGTATGAAGCCTTTCACCCAGAAGGACTGGGCTGGACCTGGGGCTCAATAACAGAGCTCTCATGAAAAGGTTCTTGCTGGGTTCCCACTTTAGCTGCCTTGAAATGTGTTCCAGAGGGAATAAAGTAGCAAGTGTTTATGAGAGAGAGCAGTGCTGAAGGTTTAATTGGGCTCCACATCCTTTCAGCTCTCTTCAGTAGTTGATATGCAGTTTAACCTTTTTTTCCCCACCTCAGATACCCCAGTGCCACTGGGATTTTAATAAGGCACTAACTTGATAGCTTGGAAAAACACTGGCTTCTTTGCTAAATTGAGTTAAACTACCTTATTTTGTAATAATGACAATTTGTACATCTCCTGATTTGAAAACTTCACAAAAAAAAAAAAAAAAGAAAAAGAAAAAAGCCTAGAAAATATTTTCATCTTCCTTGAACATTTTTTAAAATCTAAAAAACAGCGTTGTTTTTTTTTTTTCCTGCTTTTTCTGTTCACAGAAAAAATTCAGATGGAGAAAAAATATAAATAGGTAAAAAACTCAATTCAGAAATGAGAACAGAGCTATGCAGTTCTTGTACTTCTTTTAAAAGCAGAGCTCACTTTTATAAGGAAAAAGCATTCCAAAGAGTGGACCTGGTCCTGTGGTATGAAGGGGTCAGAACAATGAGGAACTGTATTTTGGTAGACAACACACTAATGATTGGAGTGGTGGGTTCTGCAACATTGTGCACTTTGATGTAATTGCTTACACAAGCCTGAAATAAATGAAAAATTTACAAGAGGCTGACTTCCTAAACCAGTAGTTCTTTATACACACCGAACAAAGGTGTCAGCAATTACACAGAAAGCTCAATAAAGCAAAGGATCAGGCCCGAGGTCTTTATTGATGGCTCAGGCTGACGCATGTTGTGTCAGGTGACAGCAAACTGATTTTAGCATGCTGTGGCTTAGTTTTCCTATCTAGAAGTAGAAATCCATAATTTGTATTCATAAGATCGGGGATGAACTTTAATTAATAAAAACTTAAGTGCTTTGGGATCTTCAGATGGAAAGTAATAAATATGTTTCTAATTTCTTTGTGTTTTTATTATTATTATTATTATTATTTCTTCATGTTCTAATTAAAAGCAAACCATATAGCTGGTAAACTCTTTCTTCTGCACAAATAAAATCAAGGTCATTGGTAAGGATCAAATAAAAATAAATAATGAAATAAAAGTCAATTCATGTGCCGAGCAAGATTAATTTGAGTTCTCTTAATTCCTTCTACTCCTATTTTATCCTTTTGTTTTCAAAACCTAATTTTCAGTTACACTATTTCAAATAAATCTCCAGACGAGTTAAACATTTTAGATTACATTGATTAAACTAAGAAGATAAGCAATTACATCCAACTTGTGTTGGATGCTATGTTATTGTGATATGTACAGAATAAGCTTCAATGAAATTTAAGAAACAGTAAGCAAACAATCTGACCAGCAGTTTGAAATGCTATTATGAGAAGTATTTATTATGGTCGCTTCCATTTTCCACATGCATTCCACAGAAATGCATTTTTGGCTCCACAGCTCAAGTAAATGTTTGAAAATGTTCACTGACAAACTGAAATTCTCAGAGCAGAGCATCTTTGCCAGGCTTGTAGACAGACTATTTTCCCAAGGGACTACATGGTAAATCAATGTTTATATTTCTATAACCCTTGAGATTCCTTGGTCTAAAAATTTGTAACTCTCACTAATCTATATGGTGAATGATAAAGGGACTGCTGTTATTACAAAAGGAAGGCTGAAAAACATTGAAGAGACAACAGTTATGGTCTGCTACAATATTCTAATTTCCTAATCACTTTCGTGATATATTTACAGGGTTTAATCTTTATTTGGGGAAAGGTATAATTTTTCAGTAGGCCTGAAAACAAGAGTAAATAATGAAGAAAAATAAAAATATCAACAAGACTATAGGGAAAGTATTATATCTATCCTGAATCCTTACATAAACTTTAGAATTTTATTATTTCATGAATGAAGGGTTACTTTATGTTTCTAAAAGAATGAACAATCATTATTAATGTAGTTGAATCTGCATTACCTGCTGTTTTCTTCAGTGTTCAACACTGTAAACAGTTAAGAGCATTTAATCTTGGTGAACAAAACAAAAAAAGTTTGTTTGCTTGTTTGTTTTAAGGGCAATAGTACAGTTTTATAATTGTATGTTTTAAATCTTGAAAAGCAAGTAGATAAGGTACTAAAGATCATCCCTACCAGAAGTCTGAATCACTAATTCACATTAGACAACTAATAAACTAGCCTTGTGGACAAAATGAGTTCTGGAAAGCTAGAAAAACATATATATATATATTTTTGCTTTATCTGGCAAGATATTTCAGCAATAAACATTATTGCACATATAAACATATTTTTGAGAAGTAACAGTAGTATGGGGAAAAACTACCAGACATTAAAAGAGATTTTCTACATTTAGAGAATGTTCCTTCCAAATGGACACGTTGGCAGACCACAACTTCCACAGATAACAAAAGTCATTAAAAATTTGTATATAAAATTTAGGAAATAGCACCTAGGAATCAAACACTTAGGAAAGCAGTAACTTTTTGACAAAAGCACTGATTCCACATCAGAGGAAAAACTGCATTGAGACCATAGGAATAGTTTAGAAAAAAGATCCTTGACACTAACTGTTTCAGTCTACAAAGCTGCTCTTAAAAATCCTCAGTGAGTGCTAAGCTATATACCACCAGAGATACTAGGGTTGTTACCTCCTTAGTTAGAAAATAATCCATGTAATATTTCACATTTCCCAAAACAACACTTGCCACCAGTTCTGGTAGACCACGACTGTATCTCTAGTTGTAAATGGGTGAGTGAACAGAAGAAATGTTTTGGAGCCATAAAATGACAGGAGGAAATACAGCGGTAGGAAATTCTAGTGGGAAGAAGCAGACAGAAATTTCTGGTCATTGATCAAGTTATTTACTCATTCATATATTCAGTCAATAGACAGGAATGGAACTAAACCCAGTTAATGGGGACCAGAAATGTATGTATGAGCTTACCCATTACCCTAGCCTTTATAAACGATCTCAACACAATCTGCCTGACTAAAGCATGATTTGGTTATAACTAACCTTCTTGTTTTATTAGGGATATTAGGAAGAACCAAGTACCTCCCATTCCCTCTCCATTCATTTTTAAATCACAAGAGTTTAGGTGCCTCAATATTCATAGCCTATCCATTCGATCACAGTCCATCTGAGCATACAAAGAAAATGCCTCCAGAATACAAAAAGAACATTAAAATAATGAGGAAAAGGCTGTTGACATAGTCTACCTAGACTTCAGCAAGGCCTTTGACATGGTCTCCCACAGTATTCACATGGAGAAGCTGGCAGCTCATGGCTTGGACAGATACATTCTTTGCTGGGTTAAAAACTGGCTGGACGGTCGGGCCTGGAGATTAGTGGTGAATGGAGTGAAATCCACCTGGCAAAGGGTCACAAGTGGTGTTCGCCAGGGGTTGGTGTTGGGGCCCATCCTCTTTAATATCTTTATTGATGATTTGGATGAGGGAATTGAGTGCACCCTCAGTAAATTTGCAGACAACACCAAATTGGAGGGAAGTGTCAATCTGCTGGAGGGTAGAAAGGCACTGCAGAAGGACCTGGACAGGGTGGGTCGATGGGCAGAGCTCAAGGGGATGAGATTCAATGTGGTTCAGTGTCAGGTCCTGCACTTTGGTCACAACAACAATGCTAGAGATTTGGAACAGAGTGGCTGGAAAGCTGTGCAGAAGAAAAGGATCTGGTGGTGCTGTGTGATGCTCACCTGAACATGAGCTGGCAGTGTGCCTAGGTGGCCAAGAAGTCCAGTGGCGTCCTGGCTTGTATCAGAAATAGTGTAGCCAGCAGGACCACGGAGGTAATCGTTCCCCTGTACTCTGCTCTGATGAGGCTGCACTTCGAGTACTGTGTTCAGTTTTGGGCCCCTCACTGCAAAAAGGACATTGAGGCTGTGCAATGTGTCCAGAGAAGGGCTATGAAGCTGGTGAAGGGCCTGGAACACAGGTCCTATGAGGAACAGCTGAGGGAACTGGGGTTGTTTAGTCCGGAGAAGAGGAAGCTCAGGGGAGACCTTATTGCTCTCTACAACTACCTGAAAGGAAGTTGTGTGGAGCTGGGTGTCAGCCTCTTCTTGCAGATAACTAGTGATAGGACTAGAGGGAATGGCCTCAAATTGTGCCAGGGGAGGTTTAGGTTGGAAATTAGGAGACATTTCTTCTCAGAAAGTGTAGTCAGGCATTGGAACAGATTGCCCAGGGAGGTGGTGGCGTCACCGTCCCTGGGGCTGTTCAAGGAAACAATGGATGTGGTGCTTAGAGACATGGTTTAGGGGGTGATATTGGTAGTAGGGTCATGGTTGGACCAGATATCTTGAAGGTTTTTTCCAACCTTAATAATTCTATGATTCTAATTTTGGCTCCATCGTAGAACAGTCTTAGGACTTATCTAAACTTAAGTGACTTTGGGAATTTCCCACTGCTCGAAAACCACTATGTTAGATCAGGTTGTTTGAAACCCTCCCTGAGATTCAGACTCCTAAGTATCTGTAATTCAGAAAACAGAGTTCGAAAACATCAGAAAAACAAACAAACAAAAAAAGCATCTTCAATATGGAAATCACCCTTTATTTAAAATGTTAAAACTTATACAAATGTAGATGATCTCCTGTAGTCCAGCAGCACAAAAGCTCAAATAGTCCAAATATTTGGGGGTAACGTATATAACTATATCTCCAAAATTCTAGAGGAAAATTTTCATCACAAGATGAAGAAGAAAATCAAAAACAGTTATTACTCAGGCCCACCAGCAGATGATATCTTTGTTTCTAATCATATACAGTTTATCTTAATAGTCTGTCCTAAGTGCCATCACAAGAAAAAAAAATAAAAATAAAAATGAAGGGCAATAGAAGGAGGAATTTTGTTACACACACACACGCGCACACACACACACACAAACAAAAGAGAAAACTAGTACAGAGGAAGGATGTCTAGACAAGTCTATCCCCCGGCAAACTTCTGAACTTAAAGCATATTTTATAGAATCATAGAATATCCCGAGTTGGAATGGACCCGTAAGGATCATCAAGTCTAATTCCTGGCACCACACAGGTCTACCCAAAATTTTAGACCATATGACTAAGAGCACAGTCCAAACACTTCTTAAACTCCAACAGGCTTGGTGCAGTGACTACTTCCCTGGGGAGCCTGTTCGAGTGTGCGACCACCCTCTCGGTGAAGAACCTCTTCCTGATGTCTAGCCTAAACCTCCCCTGCCTCAGCTTGACACCATTCCTGTGGGTCCTATCACTGGTGACTAAGGAGAATAGATCGGTGCCTTCCCCTCCACTCCCTCTCGCGAGGAAGTTGTAGACTGTGATGAGGTCTCCCCTCAGCCTCCTCTTTTCCAGGCTGAACAGACCCAGTGAACTCAGCTGCTCCTCATACGTCTTCCCCTCTTGGCCCTTCACCATCTTCGTCGCCCTCCTCTGGACACTCTCCAACACTTTTACATCCTTTTTATACTTTGTTAAACAAGACCTACCCCTTGTGAACCCATGTCGGCTGGGACCAATGACTACATTGTCCCCCAGGTGCACTTCAGTAACTTCAAGGATAATCTTCTCCATAACTTTACCAGGCACTGACGTGAGACTGACAGGCCTGTAATTGCTAGGGTCTTCTTTCTTACCCTTCTTGAAAATTGGCACAACATTTGCCGGCTTCCAGTCCAATGGGACATCTCCAGATTCCCAAGACCATTGAAAAATAATTGAGAGGGGTCCACAATGATGTCAGCCAGCTCTTTAAGCACCCTGGGATGAATCCCATCCGGACCCATGGACTTGTATGGATCCAGGTGGAGCAGAAAATCCCGCACACGTTCAGGGTCAGTTGGGAGTTTGTCATTTCCACTGTCATGGTCCTCCAGCCCAGGGCACCCTGGGTCCCGAAGCCCTTCATCAGCATTGAAGACGGAGGCAAAGAAGGCGTTAAACGTCTCTGTTTGCCTGTGTCCTTGTCTGTGAGGTGACCTTCCCCATCTAGTAGCAGACCTATGTTTTTTTTGGTCCTCCTTTTACTGTTCACCTTTCTAAAAAAAAAGAAAAAAAAAAAAAAAAAACACTTTTTATTGTCTCCCACAGACCTGGCCAGCTTCAACTCTAATTGGGCTTTGGCCACATGAATTTTCTCTCTATAAACACGAACAGTGTCCCTGTATTCCTTCCATGTTGCCTGACCCTGCTTCCAGCAGCCGAATATTTTTGTTCCACCTAAGCTCTAGTAGAAGATCCCTGGTCAGCCAGGCCAGCCTTCTGCCCTCCTTGCCTGACTTCCGATATTTTGGAATCGCCTGATCCTGTGCTTTTAGGAGGCAGTGCTGACCAGCACTGATGGATGCCAATGCCTTCAAAAGCAGTTTCCCAGGGGACCTTGTTAACTAGTTCCCTGAGCAGCCTGAAGTCTGCTTTCCCCATATCCAGGGCTGAAGTTTTGGTGGCAGTTTTCCTTCTGTCACCAAAAATTCTAAACTCAACCACTTCATGGTCACTATGACCAAGATGGCCACCAGTTGCCATGTCTCCCACAAGACCCTTTCTGTTCCCCAGCAACAGATCTAGGAGGGCATCTTTCCTAGTTGGCTCCCTTAGCACCTGCACCAAGAATTTATCATCTAGGTGCTTTACTAACCTTCTGGACTTGCTTGTGTCGGCCGTGCAATAATCCCAGTTGATGTCTGGGAAGTTGAAATCCACCATAAGGACAAGGGGAATTTATCTTGAGGCATCTCTTAGTTCCACAAAGAATAATTCAATAATTCATCATATTTTACTATCTCCCTTTAAAAATATAGCTATTATTTTATTGCAGTTCCTTCAGTACAGACTCTCATCTCCACAGCATTCCCTTATAAAGCAGGTAAACACTCCAACACATGAAATTTCCTTCAGATTCCATAGCACACATATTCTCCTTCTCAAACCAGTCATTCACATGTATTGTCATCTAAACTCATGCCAATCTGAACCCACTACCCAGGTTTCCCCTCAGAAAACCTTCCTTCCCAATTCTAGTCTTCCCTTCTCAAGGTTGAGGAATTTTTTCATTACACATACTATCAATATTACATGATAGTATTACAGTTAGGATCACCTAAACTCTCCAAGCAGATTTTTTTTTTTTTTTCAGGCTGCCCCAGGAACACCTTCATTCCCAAAGCTCTTCCTCTCCCCTTCTCTATTCAGCTAAGAAGTTTTACTCCTTCAGACCACCTACCTAATTTACTCTCAAGTTTCTTTGCTCTTCTACTTCATGTCATGCATCTTTTATTCTGATCCTGCTCTCCACCTCTCCACATGTGCAATTTTTCTCACTCTGTATTTCTTTGCTTCATGTTACACACATAAATAGTTGTTTCACATACTTTTAGGCTCTTTTAGTTCCTTTATCTTCCCAAACAATGTTTTTCCAGCCAATATCTCTTATTTCTCCACTATCCCTTCTTTCTGCTTCAGATTTTCTCCCAGCCTATTTATCAACTCTTTTACTTTATCTTTCTCCCACTTCTTCATGTTTTACTACAGCCAAGTTCTTCCAACTCAATTACTAAAACAGCTGATTTCAGGGCTTGATTTCAAGATCCATGAAATAGTCCACATGATGTGCAGAAGCAGTCCTTACTGTCTTGGGATTTATTTTTTTTCTCAAAACATATATATGCACTCTAAGACAAGTTAGATTTTTAAAAGACTGTCATTTATAGTACACTACTCTATAAAAAGATAACAAAGTTATTAAATAGAGGAGACTGTTAATATATTTTTGAGACACTTTATCCAGAATAACAGTCACAGAATGAGTTTGAGGTTGGAAGGGACCTCTGAAGATCATCTAGTCCAACCCCCCTGCCAAGCAGGATCACCTACAGCACAGTGCTCAGAATGGCATCCAGGCAGGTTTTGAATATCTTTAGAGAAGGAGACTCCACAGCCTCTCTGGGCAGCCTGTTCCAGTGCTATGTCACCCTCACAGTACCCTCTCATATTCAGCTGGAACTTCCTGTGCTTCAGTTTGTGCCTGGTGCTTCTCGTCCTGCCACTGGACACAACTGAAAAGAGACTGGCTCCATCCTCTCGACACCCTCCCTTCAAATATTTACATACATTAATGAAGTCATATAGGTTATATGGCTATGAGGTCATATATCCATATAGCACATTATGTTTTCTTTAGGTATGGTATATGTAAAGTACATAATTACAGCAAAAATGTATTATAACCAAAAAGTAGTTCCTTGTCCCAAAGAGCTTACAGTGTTAATAGAAAAAACAAACATATTGATTACAAAGTAGCACTGAGCTACAACTAACTGCATGAAAAGCAATAGCAACAGCATCTTAGCTTTTTTAGCACTGAAGTTTTCACATGTAGCACAAGTGAGAAGAGATATGAAGGATAATGGTCTCTTTCTGTTTTCCTTTTTTTTTTTTTCTACGAAATACATACATTTCACAGAAATCAGGACAAAGCAAGTTTAAATGCCCTTTTATGAAAGTGCTGTAACAATTTTCATTGATTCTGAGTGGTTTTGTGTTTGTGTGTTGCTTATTTGTTCTTTAAGACCCTTCTGTATGCAACAATTCTGTTTAATTCCACTCATATATGGGACATCCTCTGATTACCGAAATATTTATAGGTGTACTCTTTTCTCAGGCTTACGTAGTAGCTCTGTCTCTCTAAAAGCAGAATATAGATTTGCTTCTAACTGGCATGATAATCTCATTGCCATTATTATGTCATGGTTTATCAAGATATTAATTTGTGGGCCACTGATTATGATCATAAACATTTTGAACTACTATTAAAATGTATATCTTTGCATTTCATTTGGTCTTGAAATCATCTGTTAACAGGTTTCCTTCCTTGACTGCCTCTGAAAGAGGAGGATCATGTTAATTTTGTATTTTTCACTGATTTCAGAAGAAGTGTGTTAAACACAACCATCACCTGTGACAGTTTGTCGGATTACAATATTAATGATATTAATTTTCTATGGTCAATATGAGCAAGAAACTAACCACAAAATGTTTGTATTCTCTAACTTCTTTTTTACTCCCTTTGCATGACATAACTCTTTATAAGACACCCTGCCTATTCTACATTTATTTCTTTTGGAATAGCACTGTACATATGGACCCTACTGAACATAAAGCTCAGTTCCTCAATCCATCCCAACAATATCCATGAGAGCTATTTAATAAGAACAATTGTCTTTCAGCTTCCTTCTACAGAGGGAAATACAGCTGGATGAAGGGGAAACAGTAGTTTCCTTGAGAGTGACTGCCAACCAGTGAGTTTCAGAGCTCTTTCCCAGATTTTTGATAGTTCTGTTACAATCTTATAACTCTGAATAATCTAGTGAAGAGTATGTAAAGATCTCAAAAATACACACACACTGTGCAAGATGTTGCTAAGTTTCTTTAGAGAACAACTACTATCTACAAAAGACAGGAAATTTAAGAATAATGAAAGAGCACATTTTATACTAAGGGAGTTATCAGACTGATGATGAAGATAATTTTGTATTTGCTCTTCCATTTGGCAATGATCAAATGCCAATCTGTGGGAAGTGGGGGAGAAAAAAGAAAAAAAGCCACACTTATGGCTGCTAAAATTTTCATTGACAGATCTTTAAAGTGCATTCTGACTGACTCTTAAATTTCTACAGGGATTGTGATATGTACCCACTCTATCAAACAAAAATATGCAAACACACTGATTTTTTTCTGCAACTTTTTTTTTCTTTATGTTAGTTTCTGAAATTAAAACAGATTTTCAGAAATCCAGAAGCACCTTTAAACATTATTTTTACAAAATGTTGATGGTTTCTATACAGAGATGATAATTTAAAGATTTTTTTTTAGAACCTTAAAAATAGGTAATAAGTGTTCAGCCCTGTAATATAAAGAAAAATTCTTTATAAATAGCACACCCTTATAAGTCCAGTCAACACTCAAGGTACCGTTCGAAAATGACTGTTTATAAATAATAGCTTCCTGAATCCTGATGTTTCTTATCAAAAGCTATACTGGAGTCATTCAAAGGTCTTCCAATTAGTGGATTCAGACTTGAATGAAGGTTTAATTATATATAGCCTGATCATTGTGATAGAGTTTCTTTGTAGTCAGTTTTCTGCTTGTATGTGCTATATATGGTTTTGCTTGAAGTAATGTGGATATGCAGCAGGAAAGAAGAGAATAGGAGGGAAACAGAACAAGAAACATGAAGCATGCTGGGGGACTCTGAAAGGAGCAGAATCCCTATTTACAACAGAAGACAGACCCATAGCCATTGTGAGGTATGATGGAAAATTCTCAGAATTTTCTAATTGTACCAAAAGTTACAGTGGTACAATAATATTGGTGAGAGTTTGGAAATCCAGTGAGCTGGACTGGAAATAAGAAGGGAATGCAAGAGTGAACACTGTGGGTAGGGGAATATTTGCTTTCAGTCGTTTTGATTACTCCCTTACCCAGAGAGGCTGGAATTACTTTATTCTGATTCTCCATTCTGGACAACCTGAAATCATCAGGAGAAGCAAGCTTAGTAGATAACACTGTTATGAAGACTCTATTGAGAGCAGTTGTCCTGACTCCTGTGTAGTACTTCTGGTTTTGCAAGTATATTTTAGAGTCATGAAGCATCAATAGAATATTCTATAACATAACAAAAATAGAAAACTTGATAACACTGATAACTGAAACAGGTATTAGTAGAGAATTGCATTGAACTTCATATAAAAATAAATAAGACAAGGAATTCTGTACTGATTGCATTATTCCTTTTCATATTTAATTCAACAAAACCACTCTCTTTTAGAATCCACTTCTTACAGATATGTCAATGTCTCTGGAATTCAAAACTACTTTGTAACATAAACCAGAGAGTATTGCTATAGAATTGAAGTAGTGTGCTGCCAGGTAGCAATGCTTTTGTGGATAAAATAGTTTTATTTTATTCTTTTGTGCCAACAAAAACACATCAAAATAATAAAAGAAACTTTAATATAATATTAATTAATTCTATTGAATTCCATATATTCGTTACATTTTTTTTCTGAGGAATAAATCTACTTTTTAGTTCTGGAAATATTTGTTGTGTTTGGCACGTTTGTCACAGCCATATCATCTCCATCTCTGGAATAAGAATCTGCATTTTACAGCATGAGATTTAACTTTTTCATTCAGCTGCCAATATCAGTTCCATCCATTCCTTGCCCCCCTTTTTTTTCTTTCTATTTCTTTAGTTAATCTTAATTTTTTGTATTGTTTTCTTTTTTTTCTGTCCTGTTCTGCTTTTCTCTACAATCTTTTTAGCTTTGTCTCCTTTCCCCTGCTTTGTTCTGTATTTCCTAATCTCATTCTACTTTCTAATCTTCTGAATCAGGGAGAAATTTGCTAGCCCCAGCAATTCTCTGGAAATAACATATAAGCAAAAGAAAAAACGGTGTTTATGTAAAAGGGTGTACTTCAATACCCGTGGGACAGCTATTCACACAGTTAAGAGGAAAAAACATTGATAGTCCAGAAACTTAGCAAGGTGGTGGGAAGTAGTTGCAAATATTTTGTTCAGAGATAAATACAAAAAAGAGTTCAGTATATTTGATGACTGTAACTATAAACATTAAATATATATATATATTTACACAGAGTTTGACACGGTAAAAAATATTTTTACAGTTTACATTTTACACTTACTTCCACTGGCACAGTACATCTAAGTTGTGACTATTTTCTATAAAGTAAAGAAAATTCCCATAGAGACACGAATTAAATCTTCAGCAAGACAGGCAAAATGATTAAGAAAGAAAAAGAGTTGCCACTAAGCCTTCCTTATTCACTCTCTGTGAGTTAACTAGACTTGACATTGTTAAAGTTTAGTTGCTATTTCTATATATGACTGTCACTTTGATTAACATTACTTGTAATGCTTTGCAATGTCATTCTGCCTAGAGACAAATATATATGAGTTTATAAACAGGTAATCCTGTTTTGTTATGATTTAGGTTTTGTTTGTAAGAAACTCACCTTCTTGCAACACTGATGACATCAAGAGGAATTACTGTAGAATTCAAAGGCTCTGCATCTGTGTTGACAGTTTCTGTAGTGTATATTGTTTAATTTTTAATATGATGAGGTATGAAAGGCTAATGTAATTTCTGATTAAAGTCTCAAGTACTCATTTATTGTACTGAAATATTGGAATCTAACTTAGGTTTCAAAACAGTGAAATAAATAAAAACTTGAAATGTTAATTAGAGAATTTATGGTTAATCTAAAATAAGTAGGAAATGCTATAGAATACTTGCAGTTATTTTTAAATTTTCTACTGTAATAAACATGACTGGATGACACCAAACCAAGCAGTGATCAGAATGATCTTCTCTTCTAACAATGGAATACAAATTGTAATGATATTAATTTTACATGAGTATAGAAATGAATTTGCAGTTTGATATTAGAAAATATATTTTTACTGTCTCAAACTATAATTTTTGTGAATGGGTTTCAAACTTTGATATGAACACACATTCCAACCTACATTCACAAATATTCTGCTGCTCACAAAGCTTGAAAATACATGAATGGCCTTTCCATTCTGAGACAAGTTGTGGGACTTCATGAAACAAAGAAAATTCCCAAGTTTGGGATGGTTCCAGTAACGTGTGAGAAAGACTACTTGCAAGTAAGACTTTTTAAGATTTCTGAGAGGCAAGTTAGGTGAGATCAAACGTTGGACATATTAGAGGGAAAAGAACTTCTTATATTCTGAAGAGTTCTGTTTGCGTTGTTTTTTACAAAGTCTAGGCAACTTGTAATAATGTCAGTAATTTAACATGCCATAAATAACATACAAAGCAACAACAGCCCACTTAAGGCTACCATTTTCAATAATGTTTCTATTTGTGTTCCAGTAGAAGCAGAGTGGAGAGAACACATTCATCATGTTTCTTTGTTTCATTTGTGTACATTAGTTTATGCCATTACTTTATCTGAAAATGCTCAAACTCCTCGATGGTCTATTCTGACTTGCAGTATCATTGAATACTGAAGGTTTTCTGAGAGGACACCAATGCAAAAACCCTGCAAAGAGCAACAACAGGCGGGCAACCCTGAAGAGTCAAGGCTATTACAGAGAAAGCTTTAAGATCTTTTTTCTTGCTAGGAATTTAGCTCAGAATAGACCTAGGTCTTTGGGGAATGAGTCTTGCATATATTACAAAGACTTCGGAGCGAACAGTTGTGTCCAGCAACCCTGGACTTTCCTAGATATTTTCCATCTACTGTAATTCCTGAGTTTCTTTATGAACAATAAAAGAATGTAGCAATTTTTCTATTGTTCTGGGCAGTAATAATTAAAAGTCTTTCCTATTTCTTGAATCTCACTTTACCGGTAGGAAGGCAGATCAACCCAAATGGTTAATTGTAAAGTCTTACGCTAATTCTCACATTAAAGGCTGGGTATGTGAAAAAATATGGAAAGATTTGCTCATATGCTGAAAGCATAGCATTTCTTAATCAAAGCAGTGATAAAATAAAATACTGAGACTTTGCCTTTCTGTTTTTGAGATTCAAGCTTACTTAAAAGCAACCATAAGTGTGACAAGAATGGTAATTTTTCTCTTAAATTTTGTTAAGAAACTCTGGTTTTATGAGAACTGAATGTTTCTACTAGGTTATGCATAACATTATGCAAGAAGTAGCTTCTCTAAAACCCTGCATAAACCTGGAGTGGGTTACTTTGGTACAACAACAGTTTTTATTATTTTCTGATGAAACAGCTAAACCTAATACTATGCTTTGTTAATCTTGAAAACCTGTTGGTGTCAGTATTTTGAGGCACGCAGGCAAACAACAACAACAAAACTATTTTATGAAGTACAGGAACAACTTAAGATTTGTGACAATATCATGCTCCCATAAAGTGGTAGTGTTACCTTGCAAGGACAAGAGAAAGTACTGTTGGAAAATGTATTGTATCTCAGACCTCTAATTATGTGCTGAGAACTGACAGCTATATTATTAGTGGGAAGAATATACATGTAATTTCTTGATGTGGTTTCCTCTTTGTGCTACCCCTAAATTTGACCTAAGAGATGCTCAGAATGCTCAGAAGCACTAATTAGTTTCTGATAGCCACTCTCCCAGTACCCCCATTCATTAGCTAGAGTAAAGGCTTTGAATCAGTACATGTGCAATTCTTCCAGCCTATGCCAAACATATCTACACAAAATTGTTTGTGCTTTAAGAAATTGGAAGGCAGAGGGACCATTGGGACTATTATTTTTTAGCAAAAGTATTATCTTTGTATAAAACTTTCTGAAAAAAAAAAAGAAAATATGTAAAATAGAAATAATATTTTCATTTTTATGTTGAATTTAAAATTATTTCACTTAGATTTTTTTGTCAAAGGTTAGTTCATCTGAATTTTCTTTAAAATATCACTTTAAAAGTTGCTTGTTTCTCTCTGTTGTCTATGAAAAGAAATTTCAGTGGCTAGTTCAGACACAGACATGTAATCTTTAGAAGCTCATCTAAAGGCAGATACACTTCGCCCATATTACCTTAAAAAGACAAAATACTCCCATTTTTTCACAATCTGTAGAACTACAGTAAGGAAGTAAAACAAAAGAAAGGAAGGAAAGAAGAAAGGAAAGACAAAAGGAAAGAGGGAAGGGAGGAAAGAAGGAAGGAAAAAATGAAACAAGATATTTAGAATGAAATGGAAAATAATTTTGCATTAGCCTAAAAAAAAAATAAATATTTAGATTTGTATAAATTTTAGAGCTTTTAGAATTTTAAGATCAACTTAAAATTATACATTGATATTTCCGGTGTGGATAGGAGACCTTGCATGAACAAGACTTACACACGCTACAGGAAATTTTGAAACATATATTCAGAAGTTGACAAAGAACTGTTAAGTCAAGGACTGTGTTCCAGCTCATGCATAACAACATCCTACATCATTCCACTACAGTAGAGTTCCAAACCATAGAACTCAAATGTTAGAATCTTAAAATCATAGAATATCTTGAGTTGCAAGGGACATGAAGGAATCATTGAGCCCAGTTCCTCCTCCAAAACAATAAAGGCATATATTTCTCAAAGGAGAAATATGAGACCCCCCCATCAAATATAGACACTATCCCCCTACATTAGCCCTGGCTTTAAGCTACTCTTCAACAAACAAGCCTCCAAATTAGTTCAGATTAATATTCTGAACTTCTAATATTTTGTCTTTTCCTGCTATTATTTGCTATTCTACATATATTGAGTAGTGACCAATGGCACATACACTACGGTGGCTGTCTACATTTTTTCTATTGAGCTAAAGTCATTTTGCAGAGTTTTAAGGTTATTTAAGCCTTATTCTACAGCTTCAATTATATAATTTTGGATATAAAAACCAAATTAAAATATAATCTAATTTTTTTAAGTGTTAAAGGATTGGAGAGGTATTCTGTATGAAAACAAACAAACAAACAAAACAAACAAAAAAATTTGGATTATACAGTTGGAGGATAAAAATGGACATTATTTGTGGAACCAGTGGTGCAGAGGAAAAATATAACAATAATGTATATCATCATTATGATTATTTAATTTCCTCATTGCATCTGAATAACACAGGAAAACAGGATGTTGAAGAAAAATACCAGGTTTTCAAGCTAACAGTTCTGCTTAGACTCTTTGCTTATTTGGCAAATATTACATAAAACTTATTTTATTCACCCACCTACTGAAGTTCAAAACCCAAAGGTATGAGAAGAAGGAAATCTTCTTTCAATTTAGCTAAAACACAAGAAAAAAGAGTCTGATTCCATCCATTGTAAATAGAGTTATGCAAGTTTTGTCTCAGATAAAAATCTTCTTTCACAGCAACCATTTCCAAAGGTATATTTGTGGATGATTCAGAGCAGAGAATAAGGGTTTCAACCACCCCTTTGGATGATAGCACTAGATGAATAGGATTTACCAGTATAAAATATTGTACGTGAGAAAAGTGAATATAATTTAAAATATTTTCTCTTTGTCTCATAGGATTCATGCCTTGCTTGTTAAGTATACCACTAGAGCTGGAAAATATATGACGTCTTTTTCTTGGGAAATTGTAGTCCCTCAAGTAGAAAACAAATTTTACCCTCCACAGTACTGTGTCTTTTTTTATTGTTTAGTCAATTAAATAATATAATGTTTTAATATAACTCCTGTGAATTTTAAAATTTCACCACTAACGTTCTTGCTATCCCATGAGTCCTCAAAGGTAACCAGAAGAAAATTGTTCATAATTTGAGAACAGAAAAAAATAGGTAATTCAATGAAGTTTTTTAACTTCATATTTTATTCATATTTATTTTATATGCAGAAAGCATTTTGATACAGAATGCACCTAAATACCTCATGAATTAATAGCCTAGGTTCATATACATTTCCTAATAGAAAATCTCTTTTTTACACCAAATTCTTAGAATTGTAAATCAGCAAATTCAATACAATATGAAGTACAGTAGACAACAACAATTAAAGCGAAGCAAAACAACAAAAAAATAAATAATAGAACAAAAATACCACCTTTCTGTGATTTATACTGTAATTTTTTTCAATAGAAGCCTCAGGCACTTTCAATTACATCCCACTCCCCTAGTTTTTCAACTCCCATATGTCAAGACTGCAAACAGGTGTTGTATTTTAGAAAGGCAAAACTCTCTCGCTTCAGGTAGGAGAGCTGAGTGAAGTATTTCATGTTGTTCCATGTTCTCAGAAAATCTCTGAACTACTGGAAAAGTTTCACAGTCAGAAAGTGGTAAGAGACATCTCCTCAAACTCATGTGTGAAGGATGAGAGGTCCGGAAGAGAGTGATTTTGAACTCACAGCGGTACCCTGTCTGTACTTCACACACTGTATGGGTAACATGCCCTTCCTCTGTGCTATGAACCTTATTGCCATCAACTTGTGTGAAAAGGTTGTGGTTTGCCTAAAGTGGGGAAGTTGTTTTATTTTTCGTGATATCCACATGAGCCAGCCCTTACAAGACTGTACTCTGTTGTGTAAAGGAGTGGAGAAACACCTGCTGATATCCACAGAGAAAGTCCCCACACCCCCACAGTATAACATGGGTAACACTTATGGTCCTTTAAGAAGAGAACACTGAAGACCCTTACTTCAAATTAAATACTCACCAAGAAACAGAAAGGACCTCGGAGAAAAGAGACCATGCAACATGTCCTCATGGGGTGGTGATCATGGTGTCTCATTACGTTGCTGTAAATGCAATTGCTGTCCCTCCTTGCCATTAATCCTTGATTACTCCAATGAAATACTCTATTAAATTAAAAAATTAATGTGAGAGTAAAATAGTGCAAATCAATTTACATGATGTTACAGCTGAATTTCTTTTTTTTTTTTTTTTTGGAAACTGCAGCTTTAACTTCATTTGAAATCCCATCCTGTCAGCAGTAGATAGCTTTCCATGATTAATACCCATTAAAAGTTTTGGAATACACACAAACACACAAATATATATATATACATATATATAAACACATACATACATACAGGAAAGATGAAGTCATTGCCAAAATGTTTCTTAGTAACTGCAGTCATTCACTCTGTGAACAACTAGATCATTAGTGAAGATTTTTGCTTGCCTCCTGTTCTGATAAGTTAACAAGCATAGTCATTTAGTTTTTTTCACTCTCATCACACTTAGGAGTAAGCTACTTTCTCCACCAGCATATTTTTTACTGACTTCATTATTCATCTGTTATTTCATTGGTGCACCTGAAGTTACTTTAGAGGTGTCAAACAACACCAGGCCCAGCAATTTTTGTTCTTCCAAATTTTTCCCACACTTGTCCCAGGAATACTGCATACATACCGAATTCTTGTTTCATCCTCTGGCTGATAGAAAAGCATTTGTTGTAGAGACTTGTTATTCATGCTTTTCTCTCCTGTTGCTGACAGAAACTTGTGATGAGTTCAGTGAGATTGCTTAGAGTTCCCACATCTGGAAACGCAGAGCTGATCAAGTCAGATGGTGTCAAAATTTTTGAGAAGCTGAACATATGATCCATGTATGATTGTACTGCCCTCCTTTTATCAGTGATGTTACAGATGGTTGTCATTAGGTCATATGTGCCTTTCTTCTCTCTGAATCTGCCCTTTAACTTCATGTGATCTTTTATCATATGGACAAAGACTTTGTTCTTCAGCAGAGTCTAGAAGACGTTAATGATTGTAATAACACTGCTGTGCTGTCTTTTCTTTGCTAAGGGCAAAAAGATTACCTTTGTCCAGTTAGTTTTCTGGCTACCCTGACATTGGTGAAAATTTCTCACGAGATCAGCTCTGATCATTGATTGTTTTTATCAGTTCTCATAACACACTAGCAACTGCTGTGGCTTCGTTTTTAAGAATGAGCACAATCTCAGTTCCTCTTACTCAGCTAACAGCTCTTGCTCTTTTTGTCATCATCCTATGTGGTGAACAGTTCTGATGAAGTATGTGGACAGATGCATTCAGCAAAATATGTAACATTAGTAGCTTTAAACACAGCTAATGTCTCTACAACTTGTCACAACTTTACAATTTAGCAGGTACTATATTCACACAATAAGAAACCATGACCTAAAGTTGTCTTAACATCTAATCATCACCTATGAAAAGAGAAAAAAAAAAAAAGAGAGAAAGAAAGAAAAACTGTATGAGTTAATGGGTAAGTGCAGGTATGCAAAAAGTTTAAAATAAAATAAAATAAAATAAAATAAAACAAAACAAAGTAAAACAAAACAAAATAAAATAAAATATAAAATAGTGCATTTTTTACATCATTACATTACTGTGATGGATTCTGAACCCATCCTACTTATTGGAGGTCATGATCGTGTCACTCCAGTTGGCAGGAAGAAAAGATAACTTTTCAAAGTAGCCAGATGAGGGAAAGCTGCATACTGACATTCTATATATGTGTGCGTATGTGTGTGTGTGTGTTTTTCTGAATGACATGGAAATGAGACATTGTTATGGCTTTTTGGTATGGTTGTATTATCTGGTATTATTCATAATTTCTGTAGCAGAATTCTTTTGAGTACTGATTCCAGTAATATAGGTAATTGATTTGACAATAAAAGCATGATGTGACTGGTGGTACATCACTCCTACTGACCAACCTTCAGATTTTGTCTAAGTTATATGCTCCAACAAGCTAACTTGGTCTGTGCAATTTTCAAAGCTCTTCTTTCTATAGCTGTCCTAGTCAACAGCCCTCAGCACATTCCTGTTTAGTAAATACAGAGAAACCTGATTCTCTGTTCTCAAGACTACAATTTGTGCTTGCCAACTTCAGTTGTATCTCATAGACATGACATCTATGTCCAAAGAGTATGCTTCTCAGTAGCAGAAATGATGAGGCCTGGGAACAGCATAACTGCTGGGTTGTTGATAGCAGCATAGACATATAAGGTAAGGTACCACAGATCACTCAAACACAGATTTATGTGTGCTTTGTCACTTCCTACCATCCCATTATTAGTTTCTGGTGTTGTCTATTTGCACATAACTCCTTTGTAAAACTACCTTGAATTTCTGGACTGTAGCTAGTTTGCACAACTGAGTAATCACAATACAGGAACTACAATAGCAGCAGTATTAGTCTGTGAATTTCCACTTTAACATTTAATTGGAATTGCATCAGTAGTGATGCAGAACACAGACACATACTTACACATACAGACAAAAAAAATGTTCAATAAATATTATTTCCTGTACTGGGAAGCAAGTAGAGCTTTGTATTTACATTGTCTATGAATGATGTCCATTCTAGTCCATTAGCAAATGAAGAAATATCTAGCAGGAATTAATATTTAAAATCATCAAACCTAAATAACATGAGTACAAGATTTTATATATATACATGTATATATATTTTTGGTTTTGTTTGTTTGTTTGTTTGTTTAATGACAGCCTATTGCACTGATAGCCCAATTATATTAATTTGCAACTAACTTTAGAATACCAGGAAAATTTCAAAGGACTGGAGGAGCCTTACACTGTCTATAGGAAATATAAAAATAAATAAATAAATAAAAGAATGACTGTGAGCTGAAATCAGAAATAATTTAAATTTGAATTAGAAATTTGGCAGTAAACTGTAACATTGAGGATAATTAATTACTAGAATAACCTTGTGGGAGGAATAAAACAGAATCCCCAGAGGAAGTACCCACTTGCTTTCCCTCTCCCCCACAGGAGTCTACATGCACTTCAGGATCTAGGTGGCCTCCTGGTTTGTATTAACACCAGTAGTGAATGATTCACCCAGTGCAGATCTTTGCGTCTTTTTTGTAGATCATCTTTTGTTAAAAATGATTTTTTGGATTTATTATAGGTGTTACTGAACAAAATTTAAAGGGCTGTGATATATAAGAAGTCTTATTAGAAGATTTAATAGTTTCTTTGGGGCTTTAACGTCAAAGTTGCAGGGACATGATTATTTTCTTATTACCCTTGTGGAAGGAATTTAACCTATTCCTACAAACTACAAGTATCTCCCATGGTTTCTCTTCATGCTCCTCACTATAATCACCGCTTACCACAGTCATTGAAGCCTTGTATTTTCTTGCTAGCAGATATTTCTGCTCTCAGTTTATATGTGTACTCCAAACAAACTAATACGCCTGCAGAAGAAAAACTTGAAAGACATAAATTAAGAATAACCAACAGTTATTAACAGGTCTATGTGAAACTTGAGCAGCAGTCCCCCATACCTGTTTGTCATTATAAATACACTCATTTCAGATATTTTAATTTTTATTTACAACTTTATTCACGCTTTTAAAAGTCTTAGAATATATGAAAAAATTATAGTAGTGTTCCCTGACAAAAGGGAAAATTCCTAGCTTACAAACCAATAAAGTTAAATTTTCACATTTGCTCCTAATATTGTTAGTTTCAACAACATAATTACAGTTAGATTTAAGGAAGAGGAGCTGTTTTACTTAATTTATGATGTTTAGATATTGTATCTGATATTACATCATAGTCAGTTTTTTTTTTTGTTTGTTTGTTTGTTTTTTCCTTGAGTCAAAAGAATCCATCCACTTAATCTTAATCTTTTACAATATGTATAATGGTTTTAGACCCAAGAAGATGTATTATATGCTCACAGTTGTATTCAACTGACAGACAATGACAGAATGAACAAAATCACCATGAAAAGGTCTTCCTCAAAAACATAAAAAAGGAGTCAGATACTTGTGTAGCCTTATTTCTGACCAGAGCTTTTACATAGAAGTAGCCAAATGGTCTATAGCCAGGTATAACTTTCTTCACCATGTAAGACTCAGACTGTTATGCCATGAAGGGGGGATGGAGAGCTGGGGAGAAATCAGCAATGTGGAAAACCTTTCACAGCATAAAAAAATGGTGATGGGCGGGAGGGTTAAGATGACAGGCTGACTGGGAGCTATGTGTGGTGAATATGAAAAGAGGCAGGAGCTCAGTGGTAGAAATACAGTGGTTGCTCCACTGAAAAAAACAAATAAATAAATAAATAAATAAAACAGTAAGCAAGGAGGATAATTGTGGAAAATTCTACAGGGGACTACAAGGGTTACTCACACCTCCTGCTTGATTTTTCCCATGAATTTTTGCATAGTGGGTTGTGACAGTGTAAACCGTCACACAAGAGGCAAATCTCTACAGCTGGCTCCAACTAGCCATCAAGCTTTCTAGGAACTGCTTATAGTGGGAGAGGCTGGAAGAAAGGGATGGATGGATGGATGGACAGGGTGTAGGGGTGGAAATGAAGCAGCAATACCTTAAGATCCAGCTTTTTCCAAGAGAAAGAAAAGCAAATCCAAGGTCCAAAAATAAATTTAAGTGGTATGTTGATTTTTTTTAAAAATAAGACATTAAAATTTATTTTTTTCTGAAGGAGTAGGATGTACCCATGAGTTAAAATAGAAGAAGGGTGTAAACTACATACTGAAAAACCTCTTTAAAGATGTTTAGCATTTTTTCTGTATTCTCCTAGTGTTAATCAATATATTAGTGTACTTCAAGATGTATAATTCACCTGGGAAATATGGAAATATTACAATTCAATCTAGAAGCAGACAAAAAATATATTAAATCTATAGAATATCTTTTCAGCTATGTCAGAACACAGCTTAACATTGTTACGGATCAGTAAAAAACTAGTAAATGATTTACTTTTTCATTTGCGACAGTTTGTGATAAATGTATTTATGATGTGTTTTTCATATTTCCCTAATCTACCTAAGTTTCAGAACACAACATTTTTTTGTTAAAATTTTCCTTCCATACAATAGCTTTTTGAAAAGTTGGTTTCTGGTCATTTAGAACATTCTCTACTACATATGACATGAACAATATATGGCATGGTCTTCAATACTTCTCCCAAAGCTTTAGAAAATATATCGTTCTGGATTCACTTCTGCAGCTGCTCAGAAGACATCTCAGGCAAAACTATAAAGGAAGTTTTATGATCTAACGTGAATAACGATTCCTTCCTCAACATAAATACCTCCATAAGGAAGAAGAAATGAAAAAGTATAAACCAATTTCTAATATTCCCACAAAATATTTCTTTAACATTCTACTAGTATAATTGATTAGAACCATTTTTAAAAAGCTTTCTAAGTATTCCAAATTTAACAAGTATGATTTACAGCTTCTCCTGAGTGCAGTGCCAATCTTATATGAAGTTGAAATACTTCACTTAATAAAAAACAACAACTATTGCTCATGTCAAGCAAAAGAAAGCATAAAAATGTTTAAAGGTTTTAATGGTTTTCTCCAAAGCAGTAATATATCAAACACTAAAAAATGTAAAATTATTCAGAAACAGATAAAAAAGATTTGTTAAATACACATTACATTTTTCTCTTTAAAGCAACTGCTAACATTAGAAATAGTTTGCCTTTAACAAAAAGTCCAGAATTCTTTCTTTAACTGATCAGCTTTGTACATTTTAAACATTTAGCAAATACAATCATTTTTCCACATTAATTTGAGAAACATTATGTTATGGTCAGTTAATTAAATGTGTACTTCTAGTGAGAATAATCTTTTTTCATTAAATCATTACTTCCAGGGTTTTTTCAAGACATTCAAACTTTAATTACTAATATACCAGTGTTTCTTAGAGTTTTGTCACAATTTTTCTGTCTCTGAGTACTTTACTATTGCCTATGCTGTTAAAAAAAAAAAAAAAAGTTGCTGTACAATTTACAGTTTGAGTACTTCTGCAATTTTTTTTTTCCTAACTTTCATTTTTTAAATCTGTAATGAACCATTTTTTAATTACAGAATCACAGAATGGTTGAGGTTGGAAGGGACCTCTGGAGATCATCTAGTCCAAACCCACTGCCAAGCAAGGTCACCTAGAGCTCATTGCACAGGGTCACATCCAGGCAGATTTTGCATATCTCCAGAGATGGGGAACCCACAACCTCTCTGAGCAACCTTTTCCAGTGCTCTGTCACCCTCACAGTAAAGAATTGTTTTCTCATATTCAGCTGAAACTTCCTGTATTTCAGTTTGTGTCTGTTGCTTCTTGTCCTGTTGCTGAGCACCACTGAAAAGAGTCTGACTCCATCCCCTTGACACCCTCCCTTCACATATTTATACACATTTATAAGATCCCCTCTCAGCGTTCTCTTCTCCAAGCTAAACAGACCCAGCTTTCTCAGTCTCTCCTTGCATGACAGATGCTCAAGTCTAATCATCATAGTAGTTGTCTTCTGGATTTGCACCAGTATGTCCATGTCCCTCTTGTACTCAGGAGCCCAGAACTGGACACGGTACTTCAGGTGTGGCCTCACTAGGCTGAGTAACGTTTTGTACATTAAATTTTGAACTTAATGTTTTGTAGTTACATTTTCCTCTCTGATTTTCATATGCAGTTTCCCCACTCTTTATGAGCATGTAAGTCACATACAATGCTGTTAGCCATTGGCTTCATATTGTGATAGTAATCTTTTCTTCAAAATGAAGAAATGAACCTATGTTCATTATAGTTTTAGCTTTCAAGATCCAATGATATTGAATATCCAATGATACAATATATTCTTTCACCATATTTATGAAAAACAGTGATTATTTTGCATGTGATACAAACCAGAGAACTCCATAATCATGTAATTTTCTCAATTTTATTACTTAATGGTGTGTGTATAACTCTTGGCAATTATCTCCAATATTGCATTCTCATTTTGCCTGGAATATTTCTAGAGATGGTCACAATTAACCAAATGACTTTTTTTTTTTTTTTTTCCAAAATCTTTGGGCTTAATTGAAACTTATTATTTGTTCATTGATTATCATGTTTTCTATTTACCATATTCACTGTCAAAAAATAAATCTAACATCCAAATAATTTTATTATTTCTTTTATGCTATTTCTCTTTAAACTAAATTGTTTGAAACTGATATTCATATATAGACAGAATGTTGTTGTGATAAATAATATAATAATATTGATAATGCTGTGATAAATAAGTTCTTCTTGGCATGTGATTAGGATAACTATGTTACAAATGAAGAGGAAAGCCATTATGAGCTGTATAAGACACCTAAACTGTCAGAAATATTCTTTATGATGCTACTGATTTTCCCAGGATTTGAGGGTGTATTTTGTTCACTGGTTGGTTTGCAAGGGAGATATATGGGCCAGTATCACATTTAACTGAATAAGAACAAAGGATATGAGTTGCACAAGTTTTAAGAATATTTTTATAGACTGTATTAAAACATATATTAAAATATGTTTTAAGAATATTGAAATCCCTGGAGTAAGTAGAACCTTGTGACATTGTTCTGCTTCACTCAACCAGAACTCACACCCCAAAACCCAAAACACAGGACACTAAGCTTTCATTACTCCTTAGTTCAAGGAAAAAAATATCAAGTAATGTATTTCTAATCTTTTTTTCAGTATGACTGAATTTTCATTGTACAATTCCTATAATTTTTAATATATTTTAAATATTCTCACTGTTCTGCTAGTCTTTGAATAAGTTGTTCTGTTTTCCTTTTTAAATTTTTTTTCTTTTTCTTTTTCTTTTTGTTTTTCTTCTGTTTGCCGTATTATGTTTAATAAAGTATGTAAGAGCCAGTTGTCACCTCCTGAAACACATTTTGGGGGATCCAATAAAAAGCTCTTACTTGGAAGCTTCCAAAATGATCTGTTCCTGAGATATCAATCCAGAAATCTGTAATTTTTATGGTTTAGTTTTGAAAGGGGTTCAACTTTTGTTGTTGTTGTTTGTCTGTTCTAACTCTCTAATACTTCCTCTTTTTTCTGCTTTTTATGGCAAGGAACAAGGAATTTAGGCAAAGGGAGGTATTTGTATCCATTTTTAATATCACTCTGTGCAATTAGCTGTCAGCTGCATGCAATACAAAATCCAGAAATGATGTATAAACCTACCACATAGACATGTTATTTGGTAGAATGATCAGGTGTTTTACTAACAGGTATTTTATGTCTTATGTTAAGACATATCTGAATTGTCATCTCTAGGTTTTGGTGCTGACATAATCAGCAGCAATTAAGAATCGCTGGAACTAGAGACAAGTTTTTTTGTTTTCTTTTCTTTTTTTTTTCTTTTCAATCTGATCCTTCTTTCCTTCTTTCTGAAGCATTTTTACACGGCAGATTAACCCACAAAGTGTACTGTCATCTTGTGCAGCTGTCCTATCATATTGTGCTTCAGAACCTGAATTTTACACCAAGCACAATGAGTTTCTCCAGACTTTATGTCTGGAAAAAAAAAAAAAAAAAAAAAAGTGGTTTCTAATTACATTGTGTGAATTACATTAATTACTAATTACAATAATACTATATAATACAATAATAGTAATACTATTAATTGCTAATTACATTGTGTGAATGTACATTGTGTAAATTATGCTTTTTTAAAGAGCACCTGATTTAAAAAAAAAAAAAAAAAAACCTCTATATTTACTTTTCTGCAGCTTGGAAGGTGTTATAAGTCCAGAAATACAACACTGGGTAATGGTTTTCCAATCATGCCCTTGTCTGGTTCCTGCATCCCAGTATTTGTCCCTGTAAATTTGATTCACTGCACACAGTATGCAGTAAACAAACACAGAATCATAGAATCATAAAGGTTGGAAAAGACCTTCAATATCATCTGGTCTAGCCATTCCCCTAGCATCAATATTAACTACTAAACTATGTCTCTAAGTACCACATCCAACCTTTTCTTAAACGCCCCCAGGGACAGTGACACCACCACCTCCCTGGGCAAACCATTCCAATGCCCGACTACTCTTTCTGAGAAGAAGTATCTCCAAATTTCCAACCTAACCTCCCCTGGAGCAACTTGAGGATATTCTCTCTTGTCCTATCTCTAGTTTTCTGCGAGAAGAGGCTGACACCCAGCTCCCCACAACTTCTTTTCAGGTAGCTGTAGAGAGCAATATGGTCTTCCCTGAGCCTCCTCTTCTCCAGACTAAACAGCCCCAGTTCCCTCAGCTGTTCCTCATAGGACTTGTGTTCCAGGCCTTTCAACAGCTTCGTAACCCTTCTCTGGACATGCTCCAGGGCCTTGATGTCTTTCTTGTAGTGGGGGCCCAAAACTGAACACAGTACTCTAGGTGTGGCCTCACCAGAGCAGAGTACAGGGGAACGATCACCTCCCTGGTCCTGCTGCCCACACTATTCCTGATACAAGCCAGGATGCCATTGGCCACCTTGGCCACCTGGGCACGCTGCTGGCTCATCTTCAGGCAAGCATGGAGCAAGACACCCAGATCCTTTTCTTCTGCACAGCTTTCCAGCCACCCTATTGCAAGCCTGTAGCAGTGCATGGGGTTGATGTGACTAAATTGTAGGACCCGGAACTTAGATGTGTTGATCCTCATCACCTTGGCCTCTGCCTATCAATCCAATCTGCCCAGGTCCCTGTGCAGGGCCTTTCTACCCTCCAGAAGATCAACACTTCCCCCTGAACATCAATATAATGCCTCAAATTTTATTTAGAATCATAGAATATCCTGAGTTGGAAGGGACCCATAAGGATCATCAAGTCCAACTCCTGGCACAGCACAGGTCTACCCAAAACTTTAGACCATGCGACTAAGTGCACAGTCCAAACTCTTCTTAACAGGTGCAGTGACTTAACAGTCACTTAACTGTTGCTTCTTAACAGACAGGTGCAGCGACTACTTCACTGGGGAGCCTGTTCCAGTGTGCGACCATCCTCTCAGTGAAGAACCTCTTCCTGATGTCCAGCCTAAACTTCCCCTGCCTCAGCTTCACACCATTCCCGCGGGTCCTATCACTGGTGATAACAGAGAATAGGTCACTTGCCTCTTCACTCCCCCTCGCGAGGAAGTTGTAGACTGCGATGAGGTCCCCCCTCAGCCTCCTCTTCTCCAGGCTGAACAGGCCAAGTGACCTCAGCTGCTCCTCATATGTCTTCCCCTCTAGGCCCTTCACCATCTTTGTCACCCTCCTCTGGACACTCTCCAACAGTTTAATGTCCTTTTTGTACTGTATTGCCCAGAACTGCACACAGTACTCGAGGTGAGGCTGCACCAGCGCAGAATAGAGCAGGACAATCACTTCCCTCCACCGACTAGCAATGCCGTGCTTGATGCATCCCAGGACACAGTTGGCCCTCCTGGCTGCCAGGGCACACTGCTGGCTCATATTCAACTTGCTGTCAACCACAACCCCCACATCCTTCTCTGAGGGGCTGCTCTCCAGCGTCTCGTCGCCCAGTCTGTACGTATAGCCACGGTTGCCCCGTCCCAGGTGCAGGACCCGGCACTTGCTTTTGTTAAACCTCATGTGTTTGGTGATCGCCCAGCTCTCCAATCTGTCCAGATCTCTCTGCAAAGGCCTTTCCACCCTCATCCGAGTCCACAACTCCTCCAAGTTTGGTGTTGTCGGCAAATTTGCTCAAAACACCTTCTAGTCCTACATCCAAATCATTTATAAAAATATTGAAGAGGACTGGCCCTAAAATGGAGCCTTGAGGGACCCCACTAGTGACCATCCGCCAGCCATATGTGGCCCCATTTGCCACAACCCTTTGAGCCCTGCCTGTCAGCCAATTGCTCACCCATTGTATGATGTTTTTGTTAAGTTGTATGCTGGACATTTTGTCCAGTAGGATCCTATGGGAAACCATGTCAAAAGCTTTGCTGAAGTCCAAAAAGATCACATCAGCTGGTTTCCCTTGATCGACTAGATGGGTGATCTTATCATAAAAGGAAATCAAATTTGTTAGGCAGTACCTACCCCTCATGAACCCATGTTGGCTGGGACCAATGACTACATTGTCCCTCAGGTGCACTTCAGTAACTTCAAGGATAATCTTCTCCATAATTTTACCAGGCACTGACGTGAGACTGACAGGCCTGTAATTGCTAGGGTCTTCTTTCTTACCCTTCTTGAAAATTGGCACAACATTTGCCAACTTCCAGTCCAATGGGACATCTCCAAATTCCCAAGATCGTTGAAAAATAATTGAGAGAGGTCCCACAATGATGTCAGCCAGCTCTTTAAGCACCCTGGGATGAATCCCATCCGGACCCATGGACTTGTATGGATCCAGGTGGAGCAGAAAATCCCGCACACGTTCAGGGTCAGTTGGGAGTTTGTCATTTCCACTGTCATGGTCCTCCAGCCCAGGGCACCCTGGGTCCCGAAGCCCATCATCAGCATTGAAGACGGAGGCAAAGAAGGCGTTAAACGTCTCTGCTTTGCCTATGTCATTGTCTGTGAGGTGACCTTCCCCATCTAGTAGCGGACCTGTGTTTTCTTTGGTTCTCCTTTTTCTGTTCACACATCTAAAAGAAAAAACACTTTTTATTGTCTCCCACAGACCTGGCCAGCTTCAACTCTAATTGGGCTTTGGCCACATGAATTTTCTCTCTACAAACACAAACAGCATCCCTGTATTCCTTCCTCATCGCCTGACCCTCCTTCCAGCAGCTGTAAAGTTTCTTTTTTCGCCTAAGCTCTAGTAGATCCCTTGTCAGCCAGGCCAGCCTTCTGCCCTCCTTGCCTGACTTCCGATATTTTGGAATCTCCTGATCCTGTGTTTTTAGGAGGCAGTGCTTAAAGACTGACCAGCACTGATAGATGCTAATGCCTTCAAAAGCAGTTTCCCAGGGGACCTTGTTAACTAGTTCCCTGAGCAGCCTGAAGTCTGCTTTCCCCATATCCAGGGCTGAAGTTTTGGTGGCAGTTTTCCTTCTGTCACCACAAATTCTAAACTCAACCACTTCATGGTCACTATGACCGAGACGGCCGCCAATTGCCATGTCTCCCACAAGACCCTTTCTGTTCCCCAGCAACATATCTAGGAGGGCATCTTTCCTAGATGGCTCTCTTAGCACCTGCACCAAGAAGTTATCATCTAGGTGCTTTATGAACCTTCTGGACTTGCTCATGTCAGCCGTGTGGTGATTCCAGTTGATGTCTAGGAAGTTGAAATCCCCCATAAGGACAAGGAGAGTTGATCTCGAGGCATCTCTTAGTTCTGCAAATAATAATTCATCGGTGTTGTCATCCTGGCCAGGTAGTCTGTAATAGACTCCCACAACGACATCCCCTTTATTTGTTCGTCCCTTAATCCTTACCCAGAGGCTCTCATCTTTGCCATCGCCAACTTGAAGTTCCACACAGTCCAGCCCATGTTTCACATACATTGCCACCCCGCCACCTCGCCTACCCTGCCTGTCCCTCTTGAAGAGCCTGTAACCACCTATTGCAACACACCAGCCACAGGACTCATCCCACCAGGTTTCGCTTATGCCAGTGACGTCGTAGCTGTGGGACTGGGCCAAGACTTCTAGCTCATCCATTTTATTCCTCATACTGCGTGCATTTGTGTAGAAGCACTTCAAATGCGCCTCCCTACATGCAACACCTTGTGTAGCCAATACAAGGGCCTCACTAGAACACAGTCCCTCTGATTCTAGCACACCATCCCTTAGCTCATCACCGGCGTGCCTGGTTTTATCCCCTTCCCCCTTCGACTCTAGTTTAAAGCCCTATCTATCAGCCCTGCCAACTCCTGAGCAAAAATCCTCACCCCTCTCTGAGAAAGGCGCATCCCATCTGGAGCCAGCAGGCCCGGTGTCATGTAGACCTTCCCATGATCGAAAAACCCAAAATTCTACTGGTTGCACCAGTCCTGAAGCCACGTGTTAATGTGATGAGTCTGCTTGTCAGCATCAATCCCCCCTATCAGAAGGACAGAGGCAAACACAACCTGTGTCCCTGATCCTTTAAGTAGTCGCCCCAAAGCCCTAAAGTCCCTTTTGATTGCTCTCGGACTTCTTGTTGCTACCTCGTCATTACTAGCCTGAAAGACCAGTAGCGGGTAGTAGTCAGTGGGCTGTACCAGGCACTTGACTTTCTTAGCAAAGTCTCTCACCTGAGCCCCAGGGAGGCAACAGATTTTCTGTGGGTTGGGTCCGGTCGGCATATTGGGCCCTCTGTCCCTTTCAAAAGGGAGTCCCCCATGACAATAACCCTTCTTTCTTTTTTGACAGTTGATGTAGCAATGCGGGGGGTAGGTTGCCTTGCCTTAGGCACCCTCTCCAACTGGGACGGGCTTTCGTCTACTTCGTTGTTTTGACTGTCGTGTGCTAGACCCTCATACCTGTTATATAAGGGTAGATGGGAAGGTGAGGTGGGCAGGGACAGGGCTCGCCTACCACCCCGAACAGGAACCTGCCTCCATTCCCCCCCTTGGCCTAGGTCTCCTCCTACTGCCTGGCGGGATGAGGGAACTTTTGTCTTCTGTGTAGCAGGAGACATTTGTGCTGTGGCAGGCTCATGAGTCTGTCTCAGAGAGGGTGGAGTACACCTCCACCAGTCAATTTCCCTCTCTGACTCTCCGATGCTCCTGCGCCTGCTCACCTCCTCCCGAAGCTCCGCTACCTGGCTGAGCAGCTCTTCAATCTGGGCACACCTGCCACAGGCATACCCATTGCTGCTGCTGTCGGATACCGACAGAAGACTCAGGCACACCCTGCAGCCCAAGACCTGGATGGTTGCATGTTTCCCCGAGCCCTCTGTCTGAGTAGCCACATCAGTGACTGCGGCTGGAGAGGCCACAAGAGATGTGGAGGCCATGGTTTTCTGCCTGGTTGATACCATGACCAGGTTCCTCGCAGGCAGGTTACAAGTACCAAAGGGAAAGACCGCTGCAAAAGAGCGGCGAGGGACCCTCCCTGCTCGCCCTGCCTGCGTGAACTGCTGTGCAAACTGCCCCGTCCAGCCCTTCTGACACACCACACCCTGTTTGCCCATCCTGTTCACCGTGGTCCTGGTCGCTCCTGCTTCCTAGGGGCTGCTTTTGAACGGCCGGGGAGGGGACACTGCTGGCTCCGCCTACACCTCATCAGCCTCCCTCGCGAGGGCTGCCGGGTCCTGGCGGCTCCCTCGGCTGCTTCGAGTGGCCTCAATGCCAAAAAAAAAGCCCTAAAAAGCCCTGCCTGTCTCGATCCCCCGCTCTGCCGCAGAACGCGTCTGCCCTGGAGCTGATCGCCTTGGCAAGTTTAATTTCTTAATTTCAGTTTAAATTCCTCAGTTCATGTACCTCTCATTTGCCACTCTAGTGGTACTTCTATTTTTGGATTTGGAAGTGAAGTTTGCCTCTTAGTGAATGAACCTGAAAGTTACACAAAATAAGTTAATCATTAAAGGCTGCACAATACTTTCAGTCTCTATAGTAGAAAACTATTGCTGCTGGTTTTGTCCCTAAAATAAAATGGCTTTTTTGTTTTTTTTTTTTTTTTTTTAAAAAACATCCTACTTGTGGCATAATTTCAAAGCCAGAAGCATTTGTCTTTTTAAATTAACATGTTTCCAAAGGTATAAAGAAGGTAGATCAAAATTCAGCTTCTGTCCAGGAAACATTCAGAGTTCTTTCTCTCTTTCCAGCCTTGCCCTCTAGGGATATCTTAGATTCAGCATAAAGTATTGATATTTGTTGTGGTTTAACCCGGCTGGCAGCTAAACACCACACAGCCGTTCGCTCACCCTCCCCCCTCCCTCTCTGGGATGGGGGGAGAGAAACGGGAAAGTGAAGCCTGTGAGTTGAGATAAAGACAGTTTATTAAGACAGGAAAATAATAATAACAATAATAATAATAATAGTGATAATGGTAATAGTATTAACAATAATAATGTGTAAGAAAACAAGTGATGCACAATGCAATTGCTCACCACCCGCTGACCGATGCCCAGCCTATCCCCGAGCAGCCGGCCCCCCCACCCCGGCCAGCCACCCCTATATATTGTTTAGCATGACGTCAGATGGTATGGAATACCCCTTTGGCCAGTTTGGGTCAGCTGTCCTGGGTCTGTCCCCTCCCAGCTCCTGCTGCACCCCCAGCCTGCTCGCTGGCAGGACAGAGCAAGAAGCCGAAAAGTCCTTGGCCTGGTGTAAACACTGCTCTGCAACAATTAAAACATCAGCATGTTATCAGCGCTCTTCTCATCCTAATCCAAAACATAGCACCCTACCAGCTACTATGAGCTACTTAACTCTGTCCTAACTGGAACCAGGACAATATTTTACAAAACAGAAGTAAAAAGGCATAATCCTTATATTTTTATTGTGGATATTGTGGAGATGGTATTCCACAGTCCTAAAAATAGGTTAGGATTTTATTTTTATTTTTTCTGAAATAGAGAAGGCATACAAAACTCACCAAGTTTAAAGGAAAAAAAAAAAAGGAGCATTGTGGCAAGATATTCTTTATATGAGCTGCTAAACTTTGCTTTATTAGGGCAACATAGTGTTAAAACCATCTCTTCAAACTTCCTGAAAAAGTAAGAGTTGGTTTCAGTTATTTAAGTTGAAATAGCTGTACTACTGGCTTGGAATAGAGACGGAGGGTGTCAAAGGGCATTCCTAAAGCTCAAAAAAGCATTAATAGCACCTCCAATATTCTTGCACACGGATTTAAACTCTTCTTTTGAAATCTTTCTGGCAGTGAGAAAACTTGGTCTTGGAACCATTCTTGCTCACACCCTGGAGGGTGAAGAGAAGATCATTACATATACTCTTAGTGTGCTGACTTAAGTGGAATGAAATTATCTAGTCTTTAAAGCAATAGAAGTACCATTTACTGTCAGGGCCCTGCGGCAGTATGACCCTTCTTTCTCTAAGCTGTTGGCAATGCCAGTATGAGACCCACAGCTTAGACGCCACGTTTTTTCCTCATTACAAATTATGTTCTTTGTAGTCCTAGACCCTCCATGTTTTTGACAGAGGTGCCACACATCTAGCCACAGAGTGCAAGAAGTAAAAAAAACACCACAGGTGTGAAAGGCATATTTAATAGTCATCCCTATGTGTCAGTCAGACTCTAAAGCAGAAGTTTCTTGTCCTGTCTCCAACCTATGTATGACGCACTGAACAGTTTCCCACAAAGATTTGCAGTTTAAAATATTAGGAAAAGATTTAAAAAAAAGGACTTGAGACTAGCAAGGTTGTGTGTTTTTGTTTGTTTCTTTGTTTTGTTTTTTAACTTATAAAAAGCTTCTTTCCATAAAAATATTTGCTTTTATCCGTTGTTCATTCATTGGTCTCTCTGCTTTGTAGATGCAGATGAAGCTCTTCTTTCATTTTTTTCTGTTATAGTACATAAACAGGGCAGCAAGATAACTATGTTTTTAGAAAAGACTGGCTACAATACTGTACCTTCAGGGCTTTGTCTTATTCATTTTACACATAGAAAAATCATATAATCCACCCACCCCTAAAAAAATTCCGTGATCTTAAGAGACCCAGACTCTTATCTAAGCAATCCAGGCTAATCCTGGTGGCATCTATTAAAAGAGAAGTCTGGCTTTGACTTTTAAAAATTAATTTGGTCTGGCATTTTTGTAACTGCTAGTGGCTTCAAGTTGTTCCTTTCTTTTTGCAAAGTAAAGACAACCTTATCTGGTTGTCTACAGTGGCAAGCATCTTATATTTCAGCTTACATGAATGGGAGATGTAGGCCCTCCAGATTTTCTATTTCAGTTTGCACTGGATATTTTCAAATTTTAAAAATGTGACAGTATTTTTGAAAAGTTTTGTTTCCGTTTCCAATCATAATATTTTGAAAATGAACTTAAAAGACATTATATAGTATGCTGAGGACTTTACAGCCAGCTAGGTGTACTAGGTCTTTAAGACATAACTTCCCTTGAAATCTCTGAGTCTAATTATGAACACTTATAAAAAGCACTGTTAAAATAATCTGAAATCTAACAGCTAACAGGACCTTCTAGATCTTCTGGGCCACATAACCGAGGCTGGAAGCAAGCACAATGTTTACAACATGAATCAGTGGGATGTTACATTACTTGGGTGGTTTTCAATGTTCTGTATCCACAATGAGCCAAGTTAGGGTTTAGAAACTTTGAGAGGAGACTCCAACTATCATCCAACTTCATGTAATACACAGTTTCTATCTAAGATTTAGTTTACACAGAATCACAGAATCATCTAGGTTGGAAGAGACCTCCAAGATCACCTAGTCCAACCTCTGACCTAACACTAACAAGTCCTCCACTAAACCATATCACTAAGCTCAACATCTAAACGTCTTTTAAAGACCTCCAGGGATGGTGACTCAACCACTTCCTTGGGCAGCCCATTCCAATGCCTAACAACCCTTTCAGTAAAGAAGTTTTTCCTAACATTCAACCTAAACCACCCCTGGTGCAGCTTTAGCCCATTCCCCCTCGTCCTGTCACCAGGCACATGGGAGAATAGACCAACCCCTACCTCGCTACAGCCTTCTTTAAGGTACCTGTAGAGAGCGATAAGGTCGCCCCTGAGCCTCCTCTTCTTCAGGCTGAACAATCCTAGCTCCCTCAGCCGCTCCTCGTAAGACTTGTTCTCCAGACCCCTCACCAGCCTCGTTGCCCTTCTCTGGACTCTCTCGAGGACCTCCATGTCCTTCTTGTAGCGAGGGGCCCAAAACTGAACACAGTACTCGAGGTGCAGCCTCACCAGAGCCGAGTACAGGGGGACAATCACTTCCCTAGCCCTGCTGGCCACACTGTTTCTCATACAAGCCAGGATGCTGTTGGCCTTGGCCACATGAGCACACTGCTGGCTCATATTCAGCTGACTATCAACCAGTACTCCCGGGTCCTTCTCTGCCAGGCAGCTTTCCAACCACGCATCTCCTAGCCTGTAGCGCTGCTTGGGGTTGTTGTGCCCCAGGTGCAGGACCCGGCACTTGGCCTTGTGGAACTTCATGCAGTTGACCTCAGCCCATCGGTCCAGCCTATCCAGACCCTCCTGCAGAGCCTTCCTGCCCTCGAGCAGATTGACACATGCACTTAACTTGGTGTCATCTGCAAACTTACTGAGGGTGCACTCAATCCCCTCATCCAGGTCATCGATAAAGATATTAAAGAGAACTGGCCCCAGTACTGAGCCTTGGGGGACTCCACTAGTGACCGGCCTCCAACTGGATTTGACTCCATTCACCACAGCTCTTTGGGCCCAGCTATCCAGCCAGTTTTTAACCCAACGAAGCGTACGCCAGTCCAAGCCACGAGCAGCTAGTTTTTTGATGAGAATGTCGTGGGAAACGGTATCAAAAGCCTTACTGAAGTCAAGGTAGACCACATCCACAGCCTTTCCCTCATCCACTAAGCATGTCACTTTGTCATAGAAGGAGATCAGGTTCGTCAAGCAGGACCTGCCCTTCATAAACCCATGCTGACTGGGCCTGATCGCGTGGTTGCCCTGCAAGTGCTGCATGATGACACTCAAGATAATCTGCTCCATGAGCTTCCCTGGCACTGAGGTCAAACTAACAGGCCTATAGTTCCCCGGGTCTACCCTCTGGCCCTTCTTGTAGACAGGCGTCATGTTTGCTAGCCGCCAGTCGAGTGGGACCTCTCCTGATAGCCAGGACTGCCGATAAATAATGGAAAGCGGCTTGGCCAGCTCCTCCACCAGTTCGCTCAGTACCATTGGGTGGATCCCATCCGGCCCCATTGACTTGCGTACATCCAAGTGCTGTAGCAGGTTGCCAACCGTTTCCTCGTGGATAGTGAGGGTCACATTCTGGTCCCCATCCCTTTCCACCAGCTCAGGGTACTGGGTATCCAGAGAACAACCGGTTTTGCCGCTAAAGACTGAGGCAAAGAAAGCATTGAGCACCTCAGCCTTTTCCTCATCCCTTGTAACTAAGTTTCCCCCCGCATCCAGTAAAGGATGGAGATTCTCCTTAGTCCTCCTTTTGGTGTTGATTTATTTGTAAAAACATTTTTCGTTATCTTTAACAGCAGTAGCCAGATTGAGTTCCAGATGAGCTTTGGCCTTTCTAATTTTGTCCCTGCACAGCCTTGCAACATCCTTATAGTCCTCGTGAGTGGCCCGCCCTCTTTTCCAAAGATTATAAACCCTCTTTTTTCTCCTAAGCTCAAGCCACAACTCTCTGTTCAGCCAGGCCGGTCTTCTTGTCTTTGGGCACGTGGGGACAGACCGCTCCTGAGCCATTAAGATTTCCTTCTTGAAGAGTGCCCAGCCTTCCTGGACTCCTCTGCCCTTCAGAACCTCCTCCCAAGGGACTCTGTCAACCAGTGTCCTGAACAGCTCAAAGTCAGCCCTCCGGAAGTCCAAGACAGCAGTTTTACTGGTCCCCTTCCTGGCTTCGCCAAGAATAGAGAACTCTACAATTTTGTCCTCACTCTGCCCAAGACAGCTCCCGACCACCACATCTCCCACCAGTCCTTCTCTGTTTGTGAACAGAAGGTCTAGCGGGGCACCTCCCCTGGTATGCTCTCTAACCAGCTGCATCAGGAAGCTATCTTCCACGCTCTCCAGAAACCTCCTAGACTGCTTTCTCTGGGCTGTGTTGCGCTTCCAGGATATGTCTGGGAAGTTGAAGCCCCCCACGAGAACAAGCACTGACGATTTTGCAACTTCTGCCAGCTGCCTGTAGAACTCCTCATTTGTCTCCTCATCCTGGTTTGGCGGTCTGTAACAGACCCCCACCAGGATGCTTGCCTTGTTGGCCTTCCCTCTGATCCTAACCCATAGGGACTCAACCTTATCATTCCCAGCCTCAAGTTCCACAACATCAAAACACTCTAATATAGAGAACCACACCACCACCCCTTCTGTGCTGCCTGTCCCTTGTGAAGAGCCTATAGCCAGACATTGCCAGCACTCCAGTCATGAGAGTGGTTCCACCACATTTCTGTGATGGCAACCAAGTCATAACCTGCCTGCTGCACGATGGCTTCCAGCTCCTCTTGTTTGTTACCCATGCTGCATGCATTAGTGTAGATGCACTTCAGTAGGGCCATTACCTTCTCCCCTGGCCTTGCCATTGTCCCCCCTGGCACACCTCTAACAAGCCTTATTTCAGCCCAGTCCCCCTTCTTACCTAGTTTAAAGCCCTCTCAATGAGCCCTGCCAGCTCCTGGGCTAGGATCCCCTTTCCCCTTAGAGACAGGTGGGACCCGTCTGCGGCCATCAGGCCGGGTGCCGAATAAAGCACGCCACGGTCAAAAAAAAACAAAATTTCTGTGTTGGCACCAGCCTCTGAGCCACGTGTTTATCAGGTGGGCTTTCCATGTCCTCTCTGTACCCCTCTCTGCCACTGTAGGGATGGAGGAAAGGATGACCTGTACTTCTGCTCTGTCAACTAACTGTCCCAGTCCCCTAAAGTCCCGTTTGATAGCCTTCAGGCTTCTCTCTTCAATATTATCACTGCCAGCCTGGACTATCAAAAGAGGATAGTAATCAGAGGGGCGAACCAGGCTGGGAAGCTTTCTGGCAACATCCCCGACCCTGGCCCCAGGGAGGCAGCAGACTTCCCTACGGGTAGAGTCAGGTCGTTTAGTTTCTAGATATAGTCAAACTAGAAAAAAAATAATCTGTACCATAACATCATCTTTTCCCAGTAACATTAACTTCTCACTGATTTACTTGTATCTTAGAACTATAGCAGCTATCTTCTGAAATCACCTCTTTTTCCCACCCTTCAAAATACATTAGAAAATTTACTGATCCAGAAGATATTTTACTTATTCTAATTTAATGCTTCCCAAAGAGTAGAGGTATAGAACTGTGCTCTGGTATTATCTACAAAGAACTGTACAGGACACATTTCAACTGAGCAAAGCAAGTTTCCATCAGCTGAATATCTGCTTTGAGATATCATGTTTCCAAGGACATCTGTCCTTGACAGTATGCCATAAACAAACCATTTCCATGAATGTTTGTCACCATTCATATCCTCCTCCAACTGCTGCTAGTCCACAAGATATTTGCTAACAGTTAGAGGGAGAAGTCTGGATTTAAGATCTGGCTACAACAATCATTTCCATTACTGTTTTGTAGTTGCAGTAGGGAAGAGGCTTTGCATGGAAAATAAACTTTAAATTACAATGTGCTTCAAGCTGTAAAAAGTATTTGAGAGTTATTCTGGCACACTGACAGAAACTCAGGCTTTCAAAACAAGATATAGAAGCAAACAAGCCACATAAAAATATAGCTTAAATATCATACACATATTTACATCGTCAATGAACCTTTTTTGCTGCCATAAGGATATAACTGTGAAATTACCCTTAATGTTGATTTGAGATTATTGAGAGTCTTGCTGTATAGTTCTGAAGTTAAATCTCCAACTACTGTGCTAATAATACACCTCAAGATCCATATCTTCTGATTGTATTGAACAGTTCTCTGCGATTAAATGATTTCCCTTAAGAAAGCCTAAAACTTCTAAGGTAACATATTCTTTAATAGGATGCATATAGGATGAGAGAATCTCAGATATTTAATGTCCAAAACAGGACCTCATTATAGCCAGAGCCTGAGACAAGTGTCTCAATGCATTATTAAAAGAGATTCTGAATTTTCTCGTGTTTTCAACAATGACACTCAAACGTGAAAGAGAAGGTTAAAAAATCTAAACACCTTAATCATGAAATGTTATAGCTATCTGTAGAAGATGAGCCTGAAGTAATAAGAGCGCTTACCTTAGAAAATGTTTCATTCTCTGAAATCTCCTGATGTCCAGTTGATAGGGGTGGAGAGGATAGCCAGTATGGCAACAGTTCACAGGGAAAGTGATGTGTTTGCTAAGATGATCAATAGCATGATTAACTTGACCAAGAAAAAGACTGATCAATCTTACTATTGATCAGCTTAGCAAACATATTAGTGTGCCTGTGTAGTATGACTACACTGTGTCTATTAGTGTTTCATCAGGATATACATGCATCAAATTATTCAAATGAACTAGCAGCAGATGCTGTTTGTCCAGAATGAAACAGAGATAAATTGATCACAGCCTCTTGCACAGAAGGCAGAAAGCTGACATTAGATTTATACTTTCAAAAAAGTAGATGATTTAAATATAGAATGAAAAATAAATCTTCCCTTATCATGAATTTCTATACTGAGCCTCTGTGACAGCTGTATTTCCCAATGCAATTCAGGTCTTATTTTGACTCTTTTGAAAAAAATAATGTCTTAGTTCAACAAAGACATATAAAATAGTCCTTTAATGCCCTCTGAACTTTGAAACATGCCAGATTTTTATTTTTTTCTTCAATGGCAATGTGGTCTTTAAAGCCATACTTTAAACCATACTTTAAAAACTGATGCATGTTATGGAATAAAAAAAAAAACAATTTTTTTTTTAAAATGATTGTGCAAGTGAGTTGGTGTTATCCAGCTGGTTTCAGATCTAACCAATCAGCTCTTGTTCAAGGTCAGATGTCTGTGAAGATTCTTTTAGATTCTTTTTTTTTTTTAAGCCTCTTGAGCATTTGTTTGTTTCCTGCTTCAAAAAAAAAAAAAAAAAAAAGTATTCCAAATGGCATGTGTTTCAGAGCTTAAATTTTAAATATGTTTAAGAACTCTTTATATATATTTCAATACTATTGAAACTGAAATGTTTCAATAGTATTGAAACTGAAAGGTTTTAGACATTCTATCCACTCTGCTGAATATCAGCCTTTTTCTCTTATCTCTCTATGTGTTTTGTTTTGTTTTGTTTCAGTTTGCCTGTTTCTGCATAAATTCAGTCTTCATGGAACACCTCTGGTTTCAGTGAAATTAAACACTGATTTTTTCATTTCATTGCTTTATTCATAGAGAACTTGAAGTAACTCAGAAAGATGTCACATTTTCATAATTCTGAGTTCCTTGTTTCTTTCCAACAGTTACCACATATTATGTCCAGCAATATTTTCAGAAAGATATATAGATAACTGCAGAGAAATTCACGTAATTAAGAGCTTGGTTATGCCATTACAAGTCACACTACTTCTCTGAATACCTGAGGGCAGGTAGGACCCCTGGTTCTACAACCATATTGAAATTATTGCAATTAGTAGCAACACTTAGATTCCAGTCATGTGGTGTCAGAAAATCTGAAAGTAATTTGACTGATATTCATCCAGAATAAAGATTTATTTCTTTATTCAAATTCAGAGCAAAGGTTCCTAGCAACAGGTAGACCATGAAGTAAAAGTGCAGTACCCACATGAACTTTTAATTAAAGTGCAGCTGAAAATGAAGGATGATGGTGACAAAAAGATATATTCAGGCTAAGTAGCAGACATAGCAGTCCAGCATATCACCTGCCAGTCAGTCTCTCTGGAAAAATGTATATTAATTCTAGGTTAAACTATAACACGGTTCTTTCCTTAGGTTTCTTCTGTAGATTAGTGGTATGATCACAATCACCATCACAGAGAGGGTGATCCTCAAAAGAGGGAAAAGGCACAAATGCCTTCTGAAGTATGCCTTTTCTTGCTCCTACAAGGTTGCACTGTCGTGCATGAAAAATAATTTTATTGTCTTCAAAGGAAATGCTTTCCTTTTTTTTTGCCATCAGAGTCTTGCCTTTAAACTTCCACACTGAAGAATCACAGAATCATAGCATGGCTGAAGCTGGGATATACTTCTAGAAGTCATGTGGTCCAACTCCCCTGCTCAAGCAGGACAACCAGCAAACCCATCATATCTCTTTAGGTTTCTATTATGAATTTGTGCTAACTCCCTTTGCATACTTGAAATACTTTTTTTCTGATAAAGATATGTATTGGTCTATAGCCTAGGACTTCAATATTTTACACAGGCTATGTGGAAGCTGATATTTTGAAGCCTTTTTTTTTTTTTTTGTTAGTTAGACTGTCACTCATATGTGTTATTTACATGTGTCGTGAACAGCCCATCCACATTTCCATTATTTCTTTCCAGCTGGTACTTTATTTCAACTTCTTTAAAGTCAGAGTGTGGCAGACTTACCATCCATCATTGTCTAAGACCTCTTAACTTGGCTATGGAGAGTGTGAAAGTTGGTTAGAATGCTGCACTAAGTCACAAATATAGGATCAGACAAGCCTTTGGTATGTTTCTCAGTAATTACTAGATCTCTCTGAAACCTACTATCTTCAGTCTGAATGAGTTCAGGTGAAAATTTGAGATGCTCAGTAGTACATTTTCAAGACCTCTAGATTTCACATCATATTCTGAATTAAACAAACAAAAAAAAAAACCATGAAAACAAAAATTCAGGTGAAATGCTTTGAATACTTGAAGAAGTTCCTATGTTGTCACACAACACTCTCTTGCATCTCTCAACCTCAGAATAGGTAGAAACCATTGACAGAAGCAGTAGCATAAGAAAAGTCTGTGATTGTTCAGACCTGAAAAGGCAGAAACAGGGAAACAACCTGGACATGAAGATCTACCTTACTTAAAGAGGACCACAGGAAAGATCTTACCCATCCTGTATCCAAGGGGTACTGGAGGTTCAGCCGTACTGCAACTGTGTCCTGAAGACTTTACCAAAGAATACTATAAAAGACTATCTGCTCCTCCTGAGTTTTACTCATGTAAAATTGCAAAGATCTACTGAGAGTCTTACTGTGACCCTTTCTGTCAGGAAGTGAGTGATAAGGGGGTTTTGACCATGAAGATCACAGGTTAAAGAAATCAAACTCCGATTTGAATTCTTGAATTCTGCTGTAATTGAAACCTATCCCTTCCCCAGATGTTTACCCTTTGCTTATCCTGCTTCCTGTAAATGCACATTGTGCTGCAAAGACACATACCGTTTCCCAAACTGGATGAAAGGTTAATATTAATTTAGGAAACATTTATCTCTTTCTTTCTCTCTTCCTCTCTCTCTCTTTTTTTTTTTTTTTTGGGGGGGGTGTGTGTTTTGGTTTTGGTTTTGGTTTTGGTTTGGTTTGGTTTGGTTTGGTTTCCCATTTCTTTCCTTCTTTCCTTTGCCTTTACCTAGCTGGCTTTTTTTTTTTTTTCTTCCTTGAATAATATTGTCTTTCTTGTCATCTTCACGGACCATTTAAAATATGATGGTGCTATGTCAACTACACTGCCAGATAAATATTGACTTCTAATTTGGAGAACTCTAACAGTGACACTTTTTCTCATGATGTGACAGACATGAGGTCCTCTTCTGCAAAGTTTTCAGCAGCGATGAATGAAAACAGCACCAGCCTCAACCTGCCCATTCTCAACCTGCCCCAAAAATACTCAGCTCTGGTCCAGAACAGAGGCACAAGGTAGTCTAAACATCTTTCAGTATTGTCTCAGACCCAGTGACACATGAAAACACCTGTAAGTCATGCTAAATTCAGTGGATAGATTTAGGTATTCAGGTGGCTAATTTGGCCAAGATTTAATGGTATAGTTCTCTGAAATTTATAGGTTCTTTCCTTTCTTCTTTCTTTTTTTTTTTTTTTTCTTGTGCCGTATGGAGGTCAATTTTGTCATTGATATGAACTGGCAAAATACAACAGAATAGCAAGAATGGGCACTGAATTACATATTACATTACTGAGCACTTCACTGCATGAGTCAAAAATGATTATAAAATATGGACAACACAAACAGCCATTGAGATCAATACTAAATTTCAGACTAATTAGGCCTTATTTGTGCTAATCTTTTTTTTTCCTTTTTTTTCCTTTTTTTTTAATTTTTAAGTTCTAAGGACAATGTTGAAGAAGTCTGTTATTATGGCAACACCATAAGATGAGTCAAGCATCAGCAACAGCATTTAATAATTCTGATCTCTTTCTGATGGCTTGTGAAAGTTTTTCCAGATAACTACAAATGGTACACGGCTGAATTAAAAATTAAAACAAACAAACAAACAGCAAAAACAGCAACAAAATCTCTAGAGACATTACAATTCTCTTTCTCAGCTTTTTCAGTCTTCATCAGCTTACTCTACACTATACTTTTAAAGCCATGTAGTGAATTTAATGAGATACAAAGAAATTCTAGCCTTACTTCTCGGTATCACTGAAATTCCAATAGGCTTTTGCTTCTACTTTTTCCCAAAATGATTATACAATATCCTCTTCACTTTCTATCAAAACATATTGGTATCCATGAGCTAGAACTCAAAAGAAAGACTGCTCTATCTGATATTGAAGCTTGTAGTACTTTCTTTTCCCAAAACAGTAACAGCCTTATAACTCACTCTCTCTCTTAAAAAACAGAGTGTAATAAACTAAAACTCTAGTCATCCTAATAATAGTGATAAAACCCTATATAAGCATGAAAAAAAACAACTATTCTTAATCATATTAATAGTTGTTTCTCACAGTTTCTCATAGTTGTTAATTGAATCTCCTGCCATTTCTATTTTTATATTCTACACATATCTTTCTCTTCCTTTTAACAGAGCACTGGGCTATTTGATGGCCTCTCATTCATCTGCTTCACACACATAATTCTACATCATATACTTGATTCAGACTCAAGTGACTATCTCTTCACCCCATCTGAAGTGGTCCTAACGCTGCTTATACTTTTCCTTCAGTATCATTCCTATTATGGTCTGGACGACAACTTTGGCTCAAGTAAAGGTATGACATACCAGCATAAAGAATTCTTATTAGGAATAGATAAACTGTGGCATATTCAGAACCAATCAAATATAACAAACCCAGGAAATCACAAGTGGATTTTCCCCTTTTGTTGTGCAGCATTTTTAACTTGTTTATCTAACTTTTGGTAACATAATTTCTTGTTACAAATTAATATATGAGTATATTTGATAGCTGGGAACAACCTTCTGAGATTAATCCATGACAGGACAAGGATTTAACTCATACACAAATGTGAATACGAATCACATTACACTAGTTAACTGCTACATTTGCTTAAGAAATCCCAGTATACAGAGGATCAAGAAGGCTGGCACAATATTTACAAGAATTTACAGCAAGCTTGTCTTTGGTATGGTATACCTCAGTATGTACAAGCCAAAGCAAACTGTTAGTATGTTATACTATCCTGATATTCATTACCCATAATAAGACAAATTCTTACCCATCCTATCATTGTTCCAGTCAAAAATTAGAACGTAGAAAGTATGTATGATCTCATGTCTTGTCTCTAAAGATTATTTCTCAGTCTTTTTTGATCATTCATTGATATATATAATTGTTTTTATGTATAATTATTTATATATGTGTGTGTAAACAATTACTTTTCGCATTTTCTGATACTCTGCTTTATTTGGTTTCAACTGCATTGTGTTTTTCTTTAAATAATCACTTCCATTATACTGCATTGAAGCATATGCCTTCTGAGTACACACACATTCAAACCATTCCACGTTCCCTTGGTCATTTTTTGCTTCTGTACTAAGTACCAAAAGAAAGTAAAATTGGAAAGACACAAACAAGATTCATTTTAATAGCCTTATACCCTTCTCCCTCCTTTTACCACTTTAAAAAGTTGCCAGGTATTGTTCATTCACACAGTAAACAACAGTCCCCAACAGTCCCTTGTAAACTTGTACAGTCTAAGGAAATGGAGAAACAGATAAAATGTCTCCATTTTCCTCCTGAAAAAGACACAGATACTAAATCACATCACCAAGATTCTTCAGAATGTCACTGGCAATGCCAAGAATAGAACCCCAGTTTCTAAACGTGTTTTTAAATTACATAGAAAATAATAACAACAACAATAATAATAATAATAATAATAAACATCAACGTCTATTTTCATATAAATATTGCTATAATTGCCTGGTATATGTTCTGGTAAACCTACCTCTGACAGGCAAAACAACTTTTTTGGTATACATTTGTTTTAATGTGATTTTCTGAGTCAAAAAAATCTGATTGATACATTTGTATGGATAAATCCTCCTGAGGAAACCCATGGAACTTGAACATCTGATATGATCATTCAAGGACATGAGCTGGCAGTGTGCTGAAGTGGCCAGGAAGGCCAGTGGCATCCTGGCTTGTATCAGGAATAGTGTGGGCAGCAGGACCAGGGAGGTGATCGTTCCCCTGTACTCTGCTCTGGTGAGGCCACACCTAGAGTACTGTGTTCAGTTTTGGGCCCCCACTACAAGAAAGACATCAAGGCCCTGGAGCATGTCCAGAGAAGGGTTACGAAGCTGTTGAAAGGCCTGGAACACAAGTCCTATGAGGAACAGCTGAGGGAACTGGGGCTGTTTAGTCTGGAGAAGAGGAGGCTCAGGGAAGACCATATTGCTCTCTACAGCTACCTGAAAGGAAGTTGTGGAGAGCTAGGTGTTGGCCTCATCTTGCAGATAACTACTGATAGGACTAGAGGGAATGGCCTCAAGTTGCACTAGGGGAGGTTTAGGTTGGAAATTTGGAGATATTTCTTCTCGGAAAGAGCATTCAGACATTGGAATGGTTTGCCCAGGGAGGTGGGAGAGTCACCATCCCTGGGGGTGCTTAAGGAAAGGTTGGATGTAATACTTAGGGACATGGTTTAGTGGGTGACATTGGTAGGTTGTGATGGGTTGGTTGATAGTAGGATTGACAGTAGGGTGATGGTTGGGCCAGATGATATTGAAGGTCTTTTCCAACCTTTATGATTCTATGATTCTATGATAACTTTTCTACTCTACAATTTGAGATCAGGAGGTCATTGCACTAGAACAGACTTGATAAGAAACCACAGAACAAATATAAATAAAATGGGTTATGGTAGAGAACAATGGTGGATGCTGTAGGGGGAAAAATGTCAAGTATCAGCCACCAAGTCTAATGTGGTCAGGCAGAGCATGGTACAATGTGTGGTCCATATGTTCAGCTGTGCTTAGCATAGCATAGCATAGCGTAGCGTAGCGTAGCGTAGCGTAGCGTAGCACAGCACAGCACAGCACAGCACAGAATAGAATAGAATAGAATAGAATAGAATAGAATAGAATAGAATAGAATAGAATAGAATAGAATAGAATAGAATAGAATAGAATAGAATAGAATAGAATAGAATATTTAAGTTGGAAGGGACCTACAAAGATCTAGTCCAACTGCCTGGCCCCTTCAGAGCTAACCAGAAGTTAAAGCTTGCCACTAAAAGTATTATCTAAATGTCCCTTGAACACAGACAGGCTTGGGGCATCAACCACCTCCCTGGAAAGCCTGTTCCATTGTTTGGCCACCCTCATACTTTTCCTGATTTCCAGTTTGAACCTTCCCTGCCACATCTTTGTGCCATTCCCATATGTCTTGTCATTGGTTACCAGGGAGAAGAGACTAGAACCTCCTTCTTCGCTTACCTCTTCAGAAAGTTGTAGAGAGCAATGAAGTCACCTCTGAGCATCCTTTTCCCCAAACTAGACAGCCCATGTGCCCTCAGCCTCCCCTCATAGGACATTCCTTCTAGCCCATTTTACCATCTCTGTTACCTTCCTCTGGACATTTTCAAGTATTGTAATAGACTTTTTAAATTGTGGCACCTAGAACTGCACACAATGCTCAAGATAAAGATGCATCAGTGCTAAATATAGTGGGAGAATCACCTCTTTTGACATGCTGACTGTGCTGTGTTTAACGCATCCCAAAATGCAGTTTGCCCACTAGTCTGCCAGGGCACACTGCTAGCTCATGTTGAGTCTGCTGTCGACCAAAACCAACAGATCCTTTTCTGCTGAGCTGCTATCCAGCCACTCATCTCCCAGTCTGTGCCTGAATCTAGCATTACTCCATTGAAGGTACAGAACCTGGCATTTTTCTTTGTTGGACTTCATGCCATTAACAATTACCCCATGTTTCAATGTATAGAGATCCATCTGACTGGGTCCTGTCCTCCCAGAGAATCATCAGCACCTCTCAGTTTAGTATCATAAGCAAACTTGCTGAGGATACATTCAAATCCTGCATCCAGTTCATTTATAAAAATATTGCAGAACCAGCTCTAGAACTGGGTCCAAGGCAATACCACCAGTGACTAGTTTCATCACACAATATAGCATGAACTTGTTTATCTCATAGCTGGATAATTTATCCAAAAGTTGTTGTGAGAGATGGTATCAAAGGCCCTGCAAAAATTATGTCCACTGCTTTCCTTTCATCCACCAGTCAGGTGACAGTGTCACAGGAGGTCAAATTACTAAGACGGGAACTTACATTACTTACTCTGATTTGGATGCAAAAACCTATGAAGAGCGATCTGACAACTAATTGTATGGTAGTGTCATACTCACGGAAGTATGGCCATTTCTACCAGCTGTGGTACCAAGTTCTGCAGTAGGATGAGAGAATTGTGGTAGTAGGATTCTGGAGAGACTCAAGGGTAATAGGTAAGCATGGCATTTAATAGCTTTTCTTAGCCACTTCCAAAGAGGTTTGGATCATGCAATAGTAGAGAAGAAACATTTTGTGTGAATCTTCGAAATAATTCATAAGCATCTTTTTTTTTTTTTGTCAACATGAATACAGCTACATTGCCGATAGTTAATACAAATACAGGGCTTTTCCAACACAAATACAGACATTTACATGAAACTGAATTCTGAAGTAACACATGTACTATTACAGATGACCATCAGAATTTGTTAAAATACAGTTTAAGTTATATGATTCAAAGTTCTATTTTTTCACTGTTACTTTCTTTTTACTTTCCTCAGTTAATGGAACTTTTTGACTGCCTTAATTCAGCTAATTTAGTTGAAAATTCATTGTTTTGAATCCTAAGACTTTCTGTTCTCACAGAAAAGCTATTACCACTGATACCAAAACTCATAGCAAGTGACTATTACCTCTTCTCTGACTGGCCAGCATACTGGGAACATAGGCAGAACCAAGCCTGCAAATTTTCTCAACTTTGATTTGCTCTTTCATCGCGTATGTATCTGGGCAAGTAGTACGCTTCCCTATGTCTATAGGCAGTCATCTCAGAATAATGCAATCTTGTCTTGACCGTCTTCATGAAAAAAAAAAAAATGGTTCCAACTAACCATTTAAACTGACTCTGTTACATTCACTATCTCCATATGGTAGTATTATAGCTCTATTTATCTGAGCATATAGCGGTTAGCTCTTAGATACATACTTTCCAGATGCGGCTTACTTTAAACATAGCATGCATAAGCAGCAGCTAGTATCCTAAGTTTCTCTCTCGCTATTCTTCTCCTCTCTCTCCACCACTGAATATCTGTGTTGCTAATAAGCTATTGACATCAACAACTAAATGGTTTTAAAATCCTACCAATCGCAGACATATTAAGCCATATGTTAATAGTGTAAAAGTAGTAAAACTAGCATATAATTTGACAAATACCTTTATATTTACATATATGTGTATGTGTTTATGAGTGTTTATTTACATATATAAGCATTCACACAAATAACTGCATGTGTATGTCTAGATGCACAAACACAACCATACTCAAACACCAGTTAATAGAAATGACAAGTTCAGAATGCATAATCTTAACTCAAAGTTACTGCTTTCTCTGCTGTAAAACAAACAAATATTTATATTGACCACAAAGGGCCATGGCCTAAGTCATCATCTGGCTTTCAATAATAGCAAATGTTGTACCAAGCTTGACAGGGAAGCTAAACACAGTAGTGCAGATCTATGTTCAGAGTCATGCACATGCTAGCTTCAGGACTACCAGTCAGCTGAGAATTATTAATCACAATAAGGAGAACTAATGGGTAGGTGGAGAGAGACGGCTTGTGTATCAGTGAGTGGAATGATGTGCAGAGTTGTTTCAGGCTGATAGTTCATACCACTGCATTAAACTGTTCATGAAAGTTACTGCACATAACAGAGAAAGAAGTGCTAAGCAATGGCATCAGAAGCTTCAGGGATTTGCTTAAAATTCAGTGTGCATAATCCTAACAATCCAGTACATGTCTTTAAAATTTCAGTGCACATCCGTGGGTGAATGCATGTTTTTTAAGGCTCTGCTTCACATTGTCCTAAGGTTCTGCACAAATGGTGTTAATGTTAATGAGATCTCTATAGTCCTACAAAAGAGGTCATCAAGCATTGCGCTTCATGCAGCCATATCATTGGGTTTCAGGTTGTGCAGTGCTAAGCCTTAAGAGATTGATGTTGTAGAAAGAGAATTGATTGAAACACAGAAGATCTGGAATTTGGTTGAAATCAAATTTCAAACAGTTCAAATGATTATTCAACACTTTTGCAAGTTAATTTTCTGGGATAATTTTTTTATCCTTTCACCCTTTGATACAATTCAGTTTGCCAGACTTCTGTGAAATTGTCATAGTTCAGGGAACCTCTCTTTTTTTCCATCTGAGTTTAAATAAGATTCTGAAAGTAGTCGATTATGGATCTCATTTTACTGTGTGTTAGTAATGAAAACCAGCTCGGTAAAGAATATTCTTATTTTTTGAAAACAAGAATTTAAGAAAAATGAGAAACCTCCCAGATATTTCAAAAATCAACACCTGGAAATAAGCGAAATGACAGGGGCCATTTCCTTGGTGTGGACAAAGTCAGACTATGCTATGTACAAAGGTACTGAAAACTAGTTGAAGATAACAGTGTGATAATATGTCTGGGTAATAAATAAATAAGTAAATAAATAAATAGCAAAAAGCTGTATTCTCTTTTTTAATAACTAGCCTGAAATGTATGCACCCTAAAACTAAACCAAAACACAACTCAATGAAACTGTCCAATGGGAATTATCATAGCTTCAAAGAAGGTGCACTGTGGGAGAAGGCAAGGGGAAATGGGAAAATGAGTCAAGGCTTCCTTTGTAATATCAGTTGTAACTGTGAAAGCAAACTGTAAGAAGAATATATTCTCCAAATTCAAATTCTAAATCACAATTGGGTGGGTGGGAGGAAAATGTGGATTTGGTCTGTCTAGCAACAATGTCTTTTATCCTCCTCATGTTGCCAGGAGTACCTATTTGCACAATTTTTGGATTGCAGAAGTGTCTACTGGTTTCCTTAGTAGACATAACTAAAAGGCTTATGTAAGCACCACATTGCTGAGATACCACATTTTATTTCGCTTGTGTTAAAAATGATCTTTCAGGACTTGGTCTCACTTTGAGGGAGTAACTTACATTTTTTTTATTGACTTTCTTTTCTTTGTTATGTTTTCTTTATTTTTCTCCTCTCAGGCACTAAGTGTACCACCTAAAACAGCTGCCTTTAGCAGTTCAATACGTTCAGAGATTTATTATGATGGTACATCATGATGATATATTCTTTTAAATTATTTTGCTTTTGAACATATGCAAACTGTTTTGCTTTCCTGCCTGTGACTTCCCTGAAGTGCTCTCCTCTCCCATTTCCTGTCCAGCAATCAGTATGCTGCAGTGGCTTGGAAAAAGGAAAAGCTATGCTACCGCCTGAACAGCCAAAGCCCTCACATGAATAAAGCACTTAAGATGAAGACTGTATAATTAAGTGCAGGCGTGCACTCAGGACTCCCATCGCACCGAAGCGGTTATTAAGGGGAGCGAAAGCCGCAATCATTACCCAGTAAAGAGTACGATGATTGGCTGCTCAGTGTCAGGCCTCCAGTGGCCAGCTTTGTCACGCGCATGGAAAAGGAGAGTTCACTTTCTGTCAAAACTGGCTTTGCCAAATGTTATCATTTTAAATGCCGTGAAAGAGAGGGAGCTGGGCCTAGGGGTATACACAGCCCCATATGCTGGTGACAGTGATACAAGTGTAATTCTAGACTATTAGAGTGACACATAAGATCATTTCTGCCCCAGAACATGAGACAGCTGAGGGGATTATGCAGGACAGGCTGTCACGCAATAAAATTTTCAGAAATCTGTTAACCCCAGCTCAGACCCAGTGAATATTTTATTGCTTAACACTGAGAAAAAAGTATATTTATTAACTATAGAAAGATATAGCCAAGAGGCTGGACAGATGAAAGGTTACTAGAAAACGAACTTGCTCAATATCCTACCGTAAAAAGTAGCAGCATGACTGTGGGACTGAGGAGAAGGAAAAATACCCTTGCTGATCCACATTTGCATCGGAGAAGGAAATTGGAGTCAAAGCACACAACACTGCAATTAAAAAGAATTCTATACACTTTCACAGTAAAGAATGGTCTCTACAGGTTGTGGAAAATATCATAATCAAACTTATGTTCAAAATTTCTTGAAGCTGATTAGGCTCAGGGATGCGGGGGCAAGATAGCATTCCCAATGAAATGTGCATAAACTGGGGTCTTTTTGCACAGTTTTGGGCATATTGCTTTCTGTTAGTTCAACTACATTCTTCCAGGTGAAAACAATGACTTTTTACCAGAGATGTAGCACTATTTTGTTATAATGAAATAACAGCATTTCCTGTCTTGCATGGAGTGTTTATTTACCAAACCCTGATTAAAATTTACAGAAAGAAACACAAAAAATAAACAAGGAGCCTAACTATCAGGTTATCTAACCACTGTATAACGTTTGTAGTATCCATCCGCTACCTACACAAAGATATAAATATGAATATGCACAATAAAATCTACTACTTAAAGATCTGTGTTTTATTCAAAATATAAGTACTCTTCACTGAAATGGGAGATGTGTTCATAATCTGAGGTTTCCAGCCAACATTTAAATGTTCCTTGCTAGAAGGTAAATAGCAAGAGTAATTGTTGGAAAACTTTTAAACTAAGATAATAAAATATATAGGAAACAATGATTATACTGAAATATTAGCATGTCAGCTGGTTCCTTCTTGAATGAAAATGTAAGACAAGGCTTCCATATAAGATTTCAGAAATCATTCAAGAAAAGACATTGCTACATGTATTATTAATATTCATATTTAAAACATTCAAAAGTTATTCTACACAGTTCAATTTAGGTGTCTATGATTACAGGAGACAGCATTTGCCCAACAATGTCACAAAGGTCAGCAGAAAAAAAAATAATAACATGATATGCTTTTTGAAAACTCCCAACATCTGAATACTGTGTTCAGGGTGTAAGAGGAGCCCATGGGGATACACTTGGAGAACAAAAGCAACTCTTCTGCTAATTGACTGAAAAATTACCCAGGTCCCCCTGTGGAAAGCATACAAGACAGTAGCAGATGGAGACAGCTTGGACACTGTGGCAAAAAAAGCTCTTCAAAACCTGCGGTGAATCTGCCTGCAATTACGGGTCACAACACTTTTCTTGTTTAGCAGAATACAAGCAAGACAGACAGAGGATGTGAAAACTGGAAAGGCCATAAACTGAGTGTAAATCTATTTTAAATGAGAAACTACCAAAGTTCCTTAAAGTACTCTAAGCAATATTATTTAATTATGTAACTTAAATGGCTCTTTGCCACTAGTGCTGTGAATGGCTGTTTTGTGAAATACTTGTTCTTTCCTTATTTATTCTACTTGCCCTTGTTTTGTGTTTTTATATGTTTGTTTTTGGTTTTGCTTTTGTTTCGTTGTTGTTGTTGTTGTTTATTTGTTTTGTTACAACATGACTTTTTCATCACCAGAATTATGGTAAATGCACTGGTGATTCTGTGTTAATAGGTGGATAGCTGATTGAAAGATAGGTCACCAATCCAACATTAGAAAGGTTATTTTGTCAGCTTATGGGAAACATGATTAAATGTTTACTTTTGATACCTGAGCTCTTTATCACTGTCATTTCAATGTTACCTCTATCATGGTTTCTTTTAATTCTAAAATTCTGTAATATAATTTCTGTGATTAGACTCCAGATAAAAATAAATAAATAAATAACAAAGGGTAAAGAGTCCAGTTTATCACTGTCATGTATAAAACCAATACAACTATTTGGGTCTGAAATACTGAAACTTTTATTTTTACTTGAAATACAAAGAACATTTTCTGAAGTAATTGAAATGGGTTATATTTATTTTTACAGTTTCATTTAAAGTGATTTTATTTTATTCATGAATTTTAATGATCAAGTTCTCTATCTGTTTCTTATTTCATAAAGAAAATCACTATTATGCCCTGAAAAGACAACATTATGGATGGTAGAGGATTGTAAGGGACAAGCCAGTCGTAAATCTAAACAGGAAGACATTCATAGTCAACCATTATGAATAATTGATTCAAAATAAATAGAGTAATGAACATGATAATGAATAAGCCAATGTAAACATCTGGCATAAAGTGCATAAGCAAAATTCTTCATTTTGTTTCACATTATTTTCCTTTACAGGAAGTAGGAAGTTTCCCTCAACTGACTTATATGATACTTTCATCCAAATTAATACTTAGTTTCATTTCCAACCTCTATTTTTGTAACTCCCATTACCTTCTGTGATAGATTTGGGGTAATATCTTGGACATATTTAAAATTAGTGGCCATAGTCTAGATGAGTGAAACCTTGTGTTTATGGAGAACTTTGTTCCATGAATTATTGGTTCCACCAAAGTGTAGCCCCCAATTCTTTATTCAACATCAAAGATCAAAGTCTGAGGATGTGATGCTGCACAGCTGTGGTGCCACTTTACTCAGAAGCCATTTTTACTGGTTACTTGTGTGGATTATCACAGGAACACGTAAAAGTACAGGGCAATAACTTCACTGGGTTTAGCAAAGCAGCCTTTACCGGTGAGTAGTTTTCTTTCCTGGTTTTACACATGGGTTAACTCTCTAGGGTGGTGTAATATATATTGCTTTATTTACATAATAACAGATATTTTCCATTCCCCATGCTTTTTGTAGCACCTCTTCAAAAGCACATTACGCTTATCTACACTTTTTGCTTGAGCTTTTCATTCTCCTTTGCTGCTATCAATGATCTCTTTCTAGGGAACCCAAGAACATGGCACTGATGTGGGTGTACACAGAACAGTGGAACAAGTCTGACAAAACCGGATTTTGCTTAGCACCACAGTTATTCATTTTCTTGTACTGAAATGATCTCTGTTTTACAGCATATTTCATGTGCAAGTATTTTATTTTGTACTTATTAGGTAGCAAAAAAAAAAAAAAAAAAAAAAGTGGCATTTAGATTCTGAAAAGAGGCAAAGTATACACCCTCTGATCTATGTTCTGTACCTGTACAGAGGCTGAACAGTTTTGCACAAATTTTGAAAACATATTCATGCATATGAAACAAGTTTGGCAACACTAAGAAATTATGTCCTGTATTAAGGTGGAAAATAAGAAGAGCTTGTGAGATAATTAGAAGGATGACTTACTTTGAGATGTATCTCCAGTCCTCACTTTTTATAATGCAACCCTTTTCCAGTTTATAGATACTCTGCCATTGATTTCATGAGCATTTTTTGTAAACATCTGTAAAGTAGAAACTGTACTACTTGTCTCAAACAATCTGTTTCTGTGAGATGATGGGCACTGCAACTTTCTTATTTGTATTCCTTTCTGGGCACCAGGAACTATAGCAAGTGCTGAAAGAAAGCATGGACCTATATCACTAGATCCCGTTTGGATGAAAAGTTCTACATTATGAAGACTGCTCAATGAATTCTTGCTCCTAGTGCATACCAAACCAAAGTGTTTTTTCTTAACTCTTGAGATTAAAGCACTAATTTGGAACTCTGAGCCAATTTCCCAGTCCTGATTCAGACTTCCAATAGCAAGTACCATAGACGTTTATTGCATTAAGTTCTCAATCTATTGAATGTGGAGAAGACATACTACTGGTTATGGCAGTTATAAGAATAAAAATAAACATTGTTTTGTTCAGTGTTGAATAGCTATGTCTACTATGCTGAATAGGAATAAATAAATAAATAAATAAATAAATAAATAAAACTGAAGGTGATACTTGGTTGTTTCACCCATGATATAGGTAACAATGATCAACATAATCATTGTTAGCTTTCTGTTTATTGTAGTTACAATGCTCAGGATGACATTAAGGACTACATTGGTGCAGGTGTTGGGGAGTCAGGCTGCATCCTGTCTGTTGTCTGCCAGTTGTCCAATGACACTGGATTTAAAAGACAGAGAAACGTCAAAGGTAAATTTATATATATATGAGTCACTTGTCACTCATGGGAATCTCAGATAAGGAATCCACAGTACTTCAGGGTTTTTGTTGTTGTTGTTGTTGTTGTTGTTTGTTTGTTTTTTCCCCTTCAGTTTTGTTTTTGCTTTTCCACTGAAAGCTCACTATGCAGATATAATTAGGTAATATTCAACTATGCATGGAGATTAAATAGAGATATTACTTATAGTATTGATATGTATCAATATTAACACAAAAATGATTCTCTTGATTTATGATGTTACTAAAATGCATGGAGTTTTGCTACAAAACTATGCATTTAATCTAAACTGGTGATAACCTAGTTTGTATTCCAAAAATCAACTCCTCTTCTTGGCTTTCAAGTGTGCCAATGCACTAATGCAGGGGCAATGAGGCTTTCAGTGAAATCTACCACAGAAATGCTCATCAGTGTAATACAGAATACAAAAGAGGAACAATTGTTGAATCCACAAGAAAAGTAAACCTACAACATGCAGGTAAAACTTCTGAATAAAATGCCACAGATCTTCAAAGTTCTTTGGAGAAAAAAAAAAAAAAAAAAAAAGGTCTATATCTGCTCTTCTTGCTCTTTGGTGAATGGGATGTGGCATTGCTATTTACAGAGCAAGTGATAAGGTTGTGAAATGAATATGGAATCACTCACTCTTCAGTTTGCTAAATACAGGCTTCTCTTTCAAAACAAGAACATTTCCCTTTTGTTTTTCCATCTATAAAGGATGTGTACTGGTTAAGTGGAATCAGTGCAACAAGTTGTAAATGAGAAAATGCATGAAAGAGAAGTAATGATCAATGCACAAAAAGCAAAGCAAAAAAGAATTAGTGCATTGCAATGCCCGCACTGCCATGAAGAGCAGTCACTGCTAGGTTGTGCTGCAATATGAAGCCACTGCTGCATTGTATCCATAAAACAAACAAACAAACAAACAAACAAAAAACGTCAGTACTGGGTAGTCAAATCATTACTACATCAAACAATGCCATGCAGTTACTGTGATTCTGTCATTTTCATGCTTTTCTGCACAACTACATCTGTCTCAGGCTTTACCATCCAAGCTCTGTGGTAGAAGAAATAGCTTTCCATGCTCTCTATGCAATCACTCTTTTTTCATGCATTAAATATAATTTCCATTCTTGAGCTATACCATGCTGTCTAGCCACCGCTGTAAAGCACAGTTAGGGTATGGTGTGGTTTACAATTTCTGCTGCAGACCTCACTTTGTTACTTGACAGATCATGCAAAGTCTACTGCTCTTTTCTGTGGAAGATAACTGAATGGTTGCATTGTGTCATTCCTCCCACACTTTGTTTTGGAGGCTGTTCTTGCTGGGCTGCATAGCTAATGGGACACTGCTGCTATATTATTTGCCATACATTACATGCACATGCATGGAGAGTAAATCATCATCAAAGAATGACAATGGCATGAAATATCATGAATTAAATAGGCCAGGCTCTTTTATCTGGAAGAAACATTTTCCCCAACAAATAAGTAGTACGATGTATCAAGAAAAATTCTTTGAAAGTGATATTGATCTAAACAATCTTTCAGCTTTTGTGTCCTCCTGTTTTTCCAGATTCAAGCAGACTTCTTTAGAATCAATTACAAGACAAATTCTGGATACCGATATTATGAGATAGTATCGATTTCCTTATGATTGCAAAATATTTTGCAAATATTGCAAAAATTTCTGAGTTTCTGACTTGGTATTCAAGTACCAGTTCTTTTTCAGAGCTTTCTATTCTGATACTTTTATTTTCTTAAAATATAAAGAGTTTTATGCTTTCTATAACCAATACCCCCCCTATACATCTGTTTAGTCTTACCACTTGCCTTACCAAGCACGAAGAAAAGTCGAATAAGACCTTTCTATAGAACATCAATGATTGATGCCAGTGCAGGCAACAAGAAAGAAATCATGATGAATACGGTGTTTATAATGCAGAGTGTTTTAGCCTTTGCTCAGGGGTTTTGTCTCCTATGTGATCACTTGTTGAATAGAAGTGTTTGGCCTTGATGAAAAAAACAAGCCTACCATCAAAACACCAATGAGCTTATGAATAAACACTCAAGATGTTCAAGGACTTTTCTTTGAGATGAAAGATGTCAGAGGTGGAAAACTCCCGTCCTGTTCTGAGGATCTATAAAGTCTCTGCGAATCAGGAAGGATGATGCTGCCACACAGCCTTCTGGGAAACATATCAGTCTTCACTCTTCTCTTACCATCCCCCTTACCAAGCAGCTTCTTTGCTTCATGACCCTGTCACCAGGTTCTGAATGTGACATTACAACATTCACTGTATTGGCGATCAGTATATTTTCAAATTGCTATAACAGCATCACCCAGCTGATTAGAAACTGATTAGAAACTGGTTTCTAATGATTAGAAAAGGTAGTCTGATTAAATGGCACACCAAAACCCAAGTGTCAGTTATCCATTCTCCACTAACTCAGAGAAAGTCTCTCAAGGCTGTTCTGAAAGATAAACTAAATTCATAGCTGCTCCTTTTTGATAGTCTTTGTGAAAGCATCCTCAGACTTTTTAGACTACCACCTGTTAAATGACCACGTTGGGAATAAATAAAGTATATTTTAACTTTTCAGACTGCCTATCTTCCATGATTCTTTAATAAATAAATAAATAAACCAATCAACAACTGACGTGAAGTTTGTTTGCAATTGGAATGAGTTATAAGTGTGTAAGTACATCTCTTGGAGAAAGGCTGTCTGTGAATTCTCACCATGGTTTCATAAAAGCAGTACCACAACGTCTTTTTCTGAGTCTTATTTTCATCAGTAGTAACAGATGTTCAATTTTTAAATGCTCATGTTCTTTTGTGCTGTACTGCTCGTACATGAAGCAGTATAATATTTTGGATTGTTGGTTTCAATTCTAGAAGTGCCTAGAGGACGGGGACAACACCTAAAACAGAGACTTCTGTTTCAGATGTATACACGTCATTTACTGCTTCTGGAAAACAAACAAAGAAACAAACAAACAAAAAAAATTGACAGTCATAAGTCATACTACTAATCAAAAAGGAGCTTAGTAACATTTTTCACTGCAGGATACTGTAAGAGTCAGTCATTGGGTCCAAACAAAATTGGTAATCCAGATAATTCTGTTGTGCTAACGCTAACAGATATAGGAAACTCCATGAATTAGAGAATAAGTAACACAAAATACAAAGGTGGGGAAAAATAAAAACATACTAAAATTGTGGAAATAACATTGAAACCAGAATTTAAAAAGTTAGTGCAATGACATCATAAGTCATAACTCTTCTCAAAGCTGAACAAACATCTTTAAAGATTTTGAATCAAAATATTTGCTTATAGTTAATGCTGAGTTGCATGTTCTAGTAGAACATACATTATCAGAAAATTCTCAGTAACTGCTCACATAACTAGGTGAGAAAACTTGTGTATGTGTATATATGCATATTCTCGTCAGTATTTTGGTCTCTAGTCCTAACCAAGACCAGGCATTTAGAGGTCTACCCATTTCTAATGCACAAAATAATGGAAATATGTAGCTAAGACTGCTATCCTTATCTCTCTCCGTTGCATTTATTGTAGTATATATGGCATGTTACATCAATCTCAAACTCCTGTAATGTCAAAATACAAGAGTATGATCTAAGCCTGAAATGAAAACCTTAGCTGATGCTCTTATTTTGGATTACTTTCCTTACTTTAAATCCTATGAATTTAGTGCGCAGGGTTTGGAGCATAGTACTCTTATATACTATGTCCAGTGCATAAATAAATACCAAAGTTGCTATTGCAAAATCAAGTAAATAAAATGTACAAAGACCAAAGTTACTAAGAGTGATTTAATACAACTACACTGCATATGTGTGTATAGCTTAAACCTACATTTCTGACTCTAGTAGTTTTCCTTACTGGTGCAAGGTTACATATTTTCCATGAAACTAATACACAGAAAAAAATAAATAAATAATAATTAAAAAAATACATATTTTAATGTTCTGAACATTCTAATCCTCCGGGAACTCAGTTATCTGATAGAAAACTGCACCATTTAGGAGCACCTTTAAGATTTCATAATTCAAGCTATTTCACCAAGCTAGAGCATTACATTTTCATATATATGTTCTAGAGTTATCATAAATTTGAACTTTCTCTCATAATCTTTATGCTACTCGTAAAAATTTCTCAGGCTCTGGAACTCACTGGAGGCAGAAAACCCCAGCCTATTCAGAGTCTCAGCACATGTCCCAGCTCAATAACTTAGTCTGTGCTGACAGAGTACAAGCAATTCCAAAGAATATCTTACTTGGTTTATGACCAGTCCACTGCAACAGAAGACATTTCTGAAAACCTTGTGACCATTACTGAAAGACTTGTGCATCATTATTGAAGAAACCACTATCACATTTCCTGCACCCAAGTTTAGGTTTTCCTATCTATAACAAGAATAATACAAGAACAAGCTACTAGCAAATCAGGAATGTTGATGATATGCTTTAATCTGAAAGAAAAAAAAAATCAAAATTTCAAGTATTCTATATTTCAATAATATTCTGAGCTACTGATCTACAAGAATCAAAAAAATAAAAATAAATAAATAAATAAAATTGCAAGACTCCACAATAATACCTCCCGTTCTATTCTGACAGGTAATCTAAATTGTATCCCAATAATAACAGTCTGCAGGAGAAGCTCATATGGCATATTGTAACAGATTTAACTTAAATAAAACACATTTGCATGTAGTAAAATCTATAGCCATATACACAGAAGTAATATACAGACTGGGGATACAGACTGGGAAACTGTGTCCTGGAAAGAATCTAGGACATAATAAATAACCCAATGAACATCAGTCCCCAGTGCTAGACTCATAGCGAGCTAGGGTGACTCCAGGTTGTAGATACCAGGGAGTGTTGAGCAAAAGTAGTGGTGACATTTTTTTTTCCTATTATATATCACATATTGATGTATTGCAAATAGATCTACTGTTTCCATCTTTAATGAGACTCAGTACTTGCCCCAGTGACAGAACAAAAGGCAATAGGCACAGACTGTAGCACAACAGGTTGTATCTGAACGTGTGGAAAAGCATTTTTCTCTGTGAGAGTGACCAAACAGTGGCACAGGCTGCCCAGAGAGGTTGTAGAGCTGTTCACAAGTTGTCTGGACATGGTTCTGGACAGTCTGCTCTTGGTGACTCTGCTTGAGCAGGAAAGCTGGACAAGCTTTCCTCTGGATGACCTCCACAGGTCCCTTCCAGCCTATACCAACATGGTATCTTTCTGTAGTAGAAGACATAGTTAATGAGATATTGGCAAGCATGAGATGAACACAAAAAGCAGAAAAACACAGTTTGGTGAAACTGGAACAGAAACTAAATATCTTTTATTTGCTTTTGTTATTGAACTTACTATTCTCACCCTGTGCATGACCAAAGGCCAGAAACCAGTAAGTCCAAGGTCTGCCCTTCATGTTCCATTCCTCTTTCTGACAGGGTTCATCACTGGTCTTTCATAAAAAAGACTCTGAAGCTAGTCTTCAAAATCCCTTGCTTTGTCATCAAAAAAGGACATTGTTTTACTACAATGCAGAGGACAGTGCTCCTCCTTTTGAAGAAATATGGGCCATCTCTGACAGCTGCATCTTGCATGTGAGACAAGAACATTCTCTTTCTGAAGATAAAGATTAGAAAGTGGCATTAGGGGAAATTTACTGTAATATCCAAAAGTTAAGGGAAACACTTTTTCTAGGTGTATTGCTCTTTTTCTGTTGTCTGGGCTTTGCAGAGAATTTTTATCTTTGTATGTCAAAAAGACATAAATAGCTCTGATCCTGATCATATTATTTACATTAAAAGGCACATGAAGTACAGTTAAGAAGATCGTTTTATATTAATTTGTAAACAGCATATATACTGTGATGTCACAAAAGACTTTTCAAAAATTCTGCCTTATGCACCTAATTTTCTAATGGGTTAAACTGTGAGACTAAGACTAGTACTTAAACATAAATATGCACCTTCTCCCTGCGTCTCCTCATTCCCCAGATTTGGTAGGAACAACTTTCTTCCTTAACACTAATTTATTTTTCTAAGGTCAGCTAATGCTATGTTAGCTATGTAGGGTGGAAAGAAATTATGCTTTTGTTTTTAAGAGGTAAAAATGTATTTGTGTCATCTTCCTTCATTCCTTTTTTGGAATGCCTCACTTGGTGTAAGTAAACAACATGGAAGATATACTATTATCACTGCTAAATAGCTGCAAATTCAGTAGAGCATGAGATGAACAGATTGACAGAGGGAAAAACTCATTAACACTCTTCTTATATTCTACTT
>NC_137695.1:95106962-95154462 GCF_964034855.1 Anser brachyrhynchus
TACTTTCTAATGTATCTGAATTCAGCGCACATTAGGATGGAAGAGAGTGCTTAAGACCACTTTAAGATGATAGTGGAGATATCTTGTCACCAGAAAAAGCCACTCTCTGTCAAAGAAGAAGGCTAGTTTTGTCAGCAAATAAAAGACAAATACTCACCACAGTATAATGATTGGAAACAAGACCTCCCAAGACCCAGCAGCAGCTATCCCTGCCGACAGTGGCCACATCTACATCAATAAGCAGACTGACACAATAGGAGCCGACTGCAGAACAAAAGAGTTTGGCTTGGCAACTTGATCATCATATTGCAATTTAGGGAGAGTTATTTTGTCTTAGATTAAATTTTGTCCCAAGGATCCAGTAGCTATCAGTGGCAGGAACACAAAGGGTCACCCCTTCCAGTTTAGTTTCATCTTGAAGTAAAACAGTCTTAAAGGAAACACACAGACAGCATTTCACAGTGTGTCTCTCTCCTAATTGTGCACACTTCCTTCAAAATTCACTCGTCATCCAGCCTGAAATGCAGATATACATGTATCCAGTCCCTCAGCTCTAATGTCACAAGTTTCAGATGTGAGAAAAACAAAACAAACGTTCTCAACATGCTGTTTGTAAAGAATACATATCTATTTGTAAATACTTTTACAAATAATCATTTTGTTTATAGAAGTTGTACAGATGACACTATTCCTTAATCACATTTGTCTACTCATCCATTAAGTATACAGAGAGAATATTAATAAAAGAGAAATTGTAACCTAAATAGTCTTCAGTTAAAACAATTATTCCCACAAGTGCATATTTCTTGCTTTTCTGTTTAAAAAAAAAAAAATCCATAGGTCCCTCAGTTATCAGTAACAATAATGCATGCTTTAAATGAAAACCTACAGATACAAGAGTGAAAAATGAAGTTAAAATAATAATAATAATAATAATTTAAGAAAAACTTTCTTGATCTGATTTTTTTTTCTTAATCTTCCTAAGTTTTTGAATCTTCACCTGGATATCACAGTATCAGCCTCAAACCTCTCTCCTAAAATCCTTGGCGACACTTTCCTCCCAGTCTAACTCTAAATTGATTGTGAGAAACTCACCAGAGCAGCCAACCTCTAAGATGATCAGAATAAGTTATTGCCCAATATCGTATGAAAGTGTTGTGACAAACAATTGAAGGGGAAATGGTAGAGCTGAGCTCTAGAGTCTGTCTGACATTCATCTGTCCTTCTCCTTTCAGCTTCACATTGGTTCTAAACTCAACTTACAGCTGCTATGAGAAATAATGTGAATATTCCAATCAACCTAATTCAATGCATAACTCTAATTCTCTTAGAAGTCATCATCCATGCTGTGCAGTGAGAGGAGCATAGATTTTTTTTTTTCTTGAATAAGTAAAAGTATATGATTACTTGACAGTATCATAATATATCTATCCAGGAGATTAACACACATAACCATAACATTGGATTTTCTAACTTTTAAGTACTTGACAACTTGACAATCATCACACTAAGGAGAAAAGAAAAAAAAAAAAAAGACACTTCAGTGGAAAGATCAATTACAATTTCTTTGTGTAGCTGTAATAACCCTTCATCCCATGAATCAGCATTAGCAATGTTAACCTCTGAATTTCCAGAGCTGACAGGTATGACTTAAATGTTTATTCTTACTGTCCTGCGACAGTTCTGGTGCTGTGCCAGGGGCTCTCCTGCTCTTTGCAGAAGTCGTGGTAATGAATTAGGAATATGCATGATGCCAGCACTGTGGTAGAAGAACATTTGGATTTTTGGAGGGGAAAGGGTTCAATCTTCTCCCTGGTGTACAAAATCTTTCTATATTCAAATGTATTGTTAATCATGAAGACAAAAGTGCAACTCTTGATGTATGCAGGTAGAGTTGATGACCTGGAGCTGAACTGACCTGTTGGCTGCAACCATAGGAACCTCTGCTGGGCCTGGTCTTGAGCAAACATGCCTCCCACCTGTCCTATGGCCTGCACAGGCAGAAGCATCATGCTGGGCAGAACCTCCAATTCACATCAGGACTGTTATACCAGCTGGGGACAAATACTAGCTAGCAACAGCAGAACCTCCGTTCTGAAGACAGCTGGCATTTGTTGGTCTCCAAAAGTATGGATCCACCATTCAGATCAGGGAAATCCAATTGTTTTTCTCCCTTCCTTGGGGATAAAATTTAAAATTTCCTTGTGTAATCTAACACAAAGGTGGATACTCTTGTGGGACCTAATTCTAGGTCTAATGTAATTATGCCAGAGAAACCCTGTAGCAAAGTAGCATCTTCATTTTCTGTTCCTGTGTTACATCTGCTCTAAAGGGCCAGGGTAAGTTATTTCAGCAAAGTTCATCTGGATGCTGAGTGCTGTAACAAACAAGAAGCCTGCCAAGTGAGTGAGACTCCTGCTCAGAGACTTGACGCTTGGCAGGTGTTTTCAAACTGTGCTCCCCAGACTATCTGTGTGGAGTAACTGCAGGTGGTCCAGGGAGTTGTTTTCACTCTCCCAGTGCACAGCTGAAACAAGGAGGCGGTCCTGCTTCCTAAGAAAGTTTTAATTGTCAGTCTTCAAGCACAGTTCCTTTGTATTCCTGCCAGAACTCTCATGTATGCCTGTATTTGCTTGGGTTGCTGCATAGGAAATGAAGGCTGTTAATGAGTCTCTTCTTTTGTCAGGTGTTTGTTTGCTATACTTTCAAGTGTGATCAAATTTACCAATGACACAGAAATGGGAGTTCTGTAAGCAAGCTGCACAATGACCTGAAGGTAATAAAGTATTGGAGGCTACAGGCAGTGGGAGGGGGGAATAAAAATAAAAAGCGGTGCTAATGAACACAGAATTCCAAGCTCCAAAAGAGAAAACTAAGAGTTTGGTTGCATGATGGAGTACAAACCCATAGTAATATTAAACTTATATTTTGTTATGTGCTTAATTTTCATCTTTTTCATTTAGCCAGATGTGTACTTCAAAAGAAGACAAAAATTAGATGGACTACAGGCAAGTAGTTTACACAGTGAGAATTCCATTTGAAGAAGTGGAAACACTATGAAGTTTTAGAATCAGTCTCTAGTTACTGTCTCAATGCAAACACAGGAAGTACCATGGCATAAATAGATTGATAGCTTTATCTGAAATGAAATCCATATTATTAGTATACTTCAAATAATATACAGTGACTTTTCTTTGGCTAGACCAAAACATCCAGGTCCCAAATCTACTGCAACAGCTTCCTTTCTGATGACTTTCCAAGACTTCATGGAGTTGCTGCTGGGATTCAGGTTTAGCCAATTTCAGTTTTCAGTCTACTATGCAACATGTGCTTTCACAAGCAGCTGGAAACCAGAGATGAGAATATATTTTCCTGTCTCACAATTTTTTGTCTTCACCTGAGCAGCACATACTAAAAAAAAGTATAGCACAACATGCCATCTTTCCCTCACAACATATTCACAATTCTTTTTTTGTTAGTCCTTTCATAGAATACTTCCTCAACCCTCCTTTTTCTATGAAGTTTTCTTTCTGTCAGATTTATTTTACAGTCCCAGTTTTATCATTTGTTTTCCCATCCCTTTCATTCTTGGTCCTATTAATTACCATGTTCCATTTCAAATGTTTTGCCCTCTGACTCAATAATTTAAGAGAAAATACAGAAGTTCTGTGTATCATTTTCTCAGTGGAGAAGATTTTGTCAGGCCATTCCCTATTCATATCAAGATCACTATTTTTTTCCAGGTTCTGGTTCTTCCAGCTGTTCTTTATTCACATGCTGATTTCAGAAAACTTGGAAATGCTGCTCATTTTAACTGATGTAAGATTCAGAGCTTTTTAAGTTGTGTTTATGCTCAATAATTTTTAATGTTTGATAGGGGATAAAGGATATTTCCTGATGAATAATCAGGCAAATTTAGCTTAAGGTTTTCAGGAATAATTCACATCTGGACTCTAACCATCCCTGGAAATTCTTAGCACCAAAACTGAAAGCATTGTCCAAAATGTAAAATCCAACTAATTTCAATCAGAATCTGTTAATACATACTATAAAAGAATACATCCTCTTTTTGGTATGTTGCTTTTCTTTTCTGACACCAATTCTTTTTTTCTTCCAAACACCTGGAAGTCCTCATAGCTGTCAGCTACTAGAACTTCTAGGGTAGATCCTCTGTTGATCCCATTTTAATCTTTCTTTATTCCTACCCTGGGATAGAAATGCAGTTTCATCTTTGAGGTTAGCTACCAAAGGGATATATTCAATAAAATAACTGCAGGCATACAGCCTGGGTCCTTCCATGCCCAGCTTTGAGGTCTTCAGTGCTCTCTGTGGCATTCAGAAAACCAAAATTAAATGTTTATGTTCTATGTAAAAAGCGGGGGGACGGAAAGGAAAGTTGGCTGACATGGGGGAAAAGAGTAAGTTTTTGTGGAAGAGTAATACATTACTCTACATGAAGAATCACGTAGATCTGGTTGCTGAGCACAAGACAGGATATGACTAATGTACTAGTTAAGATATGGAAAGACAAAGATTTCTGCCCTTCATATTAATTCTGTGTTATCTGAACCCCTGTTTGGTAGCAGGATGAGGTATGTGCTCACCCAGAGAAGGGTAATCATGAAGGAGGTTTTCTTTCTCAGAGAACTGCTATTTGGACTTAAGTCATATAACAAGCCTGACTCTGGCTAACTATGATTTGACTTGACCCAAAAGCCTCCATCTGGGCAGATGCATTTATCTGTCCAGCCACTCCTATTTTACTGACAAAATAACTTAATTACCTCAACTATTTTCTTTTCTATTGCTTGGATAGCACTTATTACTGCTTCCCTGCTACATTAGCACTAGAAATTGATTGAACTGTGTCCATCAGAGGAGGTATGTCTTACGTGTGTTTTTTTGTTTGTTTGTTTGTTTTAAACATGAGCACAGTGTGCAAAACTGCAGCTCAAGAACAGGAATAGAATTAACTGCAGTTCAACAAATTTCTACATGGGACCTATGAGTAACAAACAAAAAACACGTGGAGCAACTGTGCAAGTCATTTTTAATTGATCTCTGTGTGTTTTGCTAACAAGAACAAAAAAAATCTCATTTAAGTGGAAACAAGTCTCCTCAAAAATGTAGTTGTCAATTGATTGTCAACAATTGTGCCAATGCTAAAATTCCTTTTCTTAATCCTCCTATCATCCAAGACCACGAGGTACTGAAGAAAACCTGGCACAACATAAAATGGACTTCAACACACAATTTTGCATAGTCCAAAATTTTGTTTTACATATTAATGGACAACTGCCAAACTGCAGGCAGCCAGCTTCATTGACTCAATAACTTGCTGGAAAAATATCCCCCATGTGGATGACCATCTGCACCCATACAGCTGAGGCGTTAAATTATTTCATCACCGTCCCTGTCAAAATTTTAACTTCTTGACCTCCACAAAGAAATCCTGTGCCATCCCACCTAAAATCAGCCATCTTTTTTTTTTTTTTTTTTTTAAAAATGCTACAGCTGAAGCACTGTGATAGCTAAAAATGACTCACTGAGACTGGCAAATTTTCCTGCTTTTACTATATTTTCATTCCAAGTAAGAAGAAGAAGAGGAGGGAAATCATTCAGAAATATATCTTAGAGCTCTTCACTCCATCCAGGGACTGTTCGCAAAGAAAGTTTCCCACCTGCTGGTCTCAGGCTAGCCACAACTGATAGTATTTTCTTAGTTGTTTCGTGTTCATATGCTATCACTTCTTGTAACTAACTTGACTGCCTTTTCTCTAAATACATATCATTTATTCCCTGTCCTTATTTTTATTTTTTCTTCTCCTTTTTCTCAATATCCTCAAAAACAGAGATTTTGTTCATTGTCCAAGGTCAGAAAAGCCATTATTTTAGGAATTACTTTTTACTCAACACTTTCTTTAAAGAAGCATATGCAAACTGGATCCAAATTTTACCACCTGAACAGCTTTAAACTGTTGATCTTTATCCTATCACAATGAAATCTTTCACCATTTCACATCATGTCTTTTTCAGTCCTCTGTTTTCTAATACTAATGACTGCAAGCATATTCCTCAACTCTAATATATTCAGTATGCTGTTATTCAGAATTTTTCACTCATTATTAACGACATAATTGTCACCTTTTTAGTCCCTCCTCTCAGATTCTTCTTCATCCACTTAACATATAAGGCCTTACCTGAGTTTAAGGTTTATCAAAATTAGCTCTATCCTCTCTATGTTTTGCAATATATAAAGCTGGATTCTGATTTTACTTTGCGAGCAACTGAAGTCTTCACAGACCAGTCAGCCTATTCCTTAATCACCCTAGGGTTTCCTCCTGCACAACCTTCTGGCTTAGGTAAAAAATAGTAAGCAGACAGGTTATTAAATTCTTTCCCTATCCTTCTGTAAAACAAGTTTTAAATATAACTCTGTAGTCCTAATTCCTAACAAATCTGATGAACATGACCAATGAATTCTTCATCTTCCCTTCCATACTTCCTCACTTGTACAAAGTCCTTGATTCACGCCATTCTTTTTATAGGTTCTAGCTACAGTTAGAAGAAAAAATAAGACAATGTCTGCTAAATTTGGCTCATACTCATTCATTTCTGAGTTATTTCATCTGTTTGTCTAGTTTATTTTGTATCTCCTGGGGCATCAGTTCCCTGGAAACTTTTTATTTATGTATCTACAATAACACTCTCACTAAGAACATTAATTTTTGAGACAGAGAAGAGAAATCAGCTATTCTACAGTAGTCATCTTGGCTCCTACAGTCAATGGAGACGACAAACTTTTCCAGGGACATCCTTGTTTCTGAAAGGAGATTGCTAAAGTAAAATGAAATTATCCTATATTAATAGCAAGAGACTTTGCTTCTGTAAGGAAGGACTCATTATTTCTATTATGACAGATTAAAACAGTAACAAGTTTTGTCCCAATACTCTTTATTTTTGTCCACTTATGGCTATGTAGGTTGTTTTTGGTTTATTTTGATTTATTTTTCATTTTAAGGACTTGTCGCTGATATCTACATTAAGAAATGGCTTTTTTATGAATAGTTATAATTATATTCCAAAAATGTAACTTTTACATATTTCTCCAGAATTTAAAATTTCCATCTTAATAGTCATGATTTCCACTATTGTTAACCCTTAATAGTAAGACTACATAACTGAGAAGTGCTAGTAAGAACTCTTATGAGGTAGGAGTAGAAGTCAGTTCTAGACTTCAAATTTACGAGGTATTCCCTTAGAACATGTTTCTAGGAAGACTTACTCAGTTTGACTTGCTTGAGTTTGAAAATGCATCCAGAAATACGCTCCTCAAACAGCACATGAACACTATCAACATTGTAGTCACTATGTTCTTGCAAAAAACACACCCTCCCAATCTTACCTGAAATATCATATAACTTTGACCCAACCAACAAATAATTAAAGTTTTGGACAAGGCTATCTGGAATTGTGACAAGACTAAAGATTATTAGAAACAAACATACAAGTTCCCCAGTACAATATCTCCTGCCCCCAAATTTACAGAAATATAATATACTGTCAGGAGTTCCAAAATCTTTGGAACTGCACAATTGTGGAATCTGCTCATAGATTTTAGTTTTCTTGCAAATTGCATACTGTGCCTATAGCCACACATGCAATAGGTCATTATCATCAGTCTGAAGCCACCTAGAGCAGACTATTGTTTTTGCTCCCTGATTACATTAAGTTGCATAATTCTAATTCTTCCCCAAACAAATTTAGTTTCACAATTAAACTAATTTTGTTTCATGATTAAATGTATCTTGGCTGTGAGCCTGAAATTCATTTTCCATGTACACTTGAAAGAACAAAATTTAACTCGCATGAATTTTCATAAAAATACAGTGTGGAGAGATTTGAACACAAGCAAAGAGGAATTTCATACAAACCTTTCAGAGACGTTTGGGAGAATCATCTTTACTCTCCCTGCTTGATTGTTTATATGTATTTCTTTCAGTGTGTTTTTGAAGTTTTTCTGTTTGTTTGTTTGTTTTAGTTGTTGCATTTACATTGTATAATATATAAGCAATGTGTGTAACACATTAGCTACAGTAAAATATGAACTATATATGTTATGTGCACAAAAAATAAAAATAAAATATGATTTAAAAAGCCAAGTTCTTAAATTAGGAAGCAGCAGAATTAAAGTGATGTAAAGGCAACTTTATCCCACTTGGATCTCTGAACATGCATTGGTTCAGAAAAGTCTTTTAATTCTGTGACTATATGCAATGCTTCCTCTACAAATGCATTAAGGTCTGTGTACTGGGATCTCAGCTTCAGCAGTGTTATTTTCATGAGTTTACAGCAGTGACACGCTATTGAATTAGCTATGTAAAGATTGTGTATAAATATACCATGTTCCAAACAATAATATATAAAGATTTTTTATTATTTTTTTAAATCCTGCAGATTAAGAGCTTTGCCTGTACATAGTGGTATGTTTCAGGTGACAGACTATTTTTTTTGTTTCTTGTACTCAGTCCTATGGGGTTGTGCATCAAGCACAGGAAAGGCTTAAAGACTTTATTTTGTTGCATGAAGAGAATAAGATATATTTATACAATAAAGTATTTTAATCTTGGGTTATAAATCACTTTTAAGAAAAACTATTATTATTATTTTGCTACTGTAGTCAAAATCTGTAATGGTTACTGACAGGAGATATTATTACTAATTTTCACTGTGTTGCAATAGATTTAAACAGACAGGGTTAGCTTTTCAAGGGACAGAATTTCAACAGCCACCCAGTACTTGAACTTGTCTTTACAAGCAGATGTTTCAAAAACTCTGTATGATGACTATCATTATACACCAAAAATATATATATATATATAATGTTTCTGATCAAGGTTGTATTGTTCACTCTGTGAAAAAATAAAAAAATAAAAAAAATCTCTTATGGTGTTCCTGACTCTCACTGGAAACTTTCTATGACTTAGTGAAATTTCACAGCCCAAAGTTTTCAAAAAGATTGATTCTGAATTTTGAGAGGAGCTGTTTTTAGTTTGTAACACATTCATGTGTTCACATGGGGATCCAAAAATGGAAGCATCCCTACCTTACTTCTAAAAAATATTAATTTCATTTGATGTTCCTATATGCAAAATATAGTAAAAGTGACTTCCAAATCTCTCATAGCTGTGATTTCTATATGAAAATAAGTTATACTTTTTAAATTCAAAAGAATAATGGATGATAGAATTTTGCTAATTAATTTTTATGTTAAGCACTTATCTTCTGGTTGAGATAGACAGATTCTTAATAGATAGATAGATTCTTAATGAAAAAAATCTGTCTAAAATGTACAATTCCATGGGGGAAAAAAAAAAAAAAGGAAAACAATTCATAAAGAACAATTCAATGCAGGTATTATGTGGAAAATGCAGGTAATACAGTGCAGTGAAGTTTTGGTTAGTGATTATGTTGATAATACATAAAAAAATAAGTGTAAGAGGAGAGAATACCTACAGTCAGAACTAAAAAAGTATTTTAAAATGTTGTTTTAAATTAAGCTAATTACAGAGACTTTTAAGGATTTTGTTCACCTGCATACAATAACATCTGCACAAATCCAGATTCATCATCAGAAAAATGCCACCTAGACAGTTCTCTTGCTGTTTTTATTTGTTAAGCAATGAAATGTGATTACATTTTATTTCAACATATATAATATTAAAAAAATAATAATAAAATCCTGGCAATTCTCTTGCAGACAGCATAGCCTTCTTGCTTGTGGAAAGCTGTATCTCACATCCCTCTCACACAGTAGATTTTGTTATCATTTTATTTTATTTTACTTTATTTATTTATTTTTGATCATATCAATGTTTATAAATACCTTAAGTGTGGGAGACAAAGGGATATGGCCAACCTCTTTTCAGTGGTCTGTGGGGACAGGACAAGAGGTAATGGCCAAAAAATGGAGCACAGGAATTTCCACACCAATATCTGAAAGAACTTCTTCAAGGTGAGGGTAACAGAGCACTGGAACAGGCTGCCCAGGGAAGTTGTGGAGTCTCCTTCTCTGGAGATATTCAAGACCTGTCTGGATGCCTACCTGGGCAACCTGCTCTGGGGAACCTGCTTTGACAGGTGGTTGGACCCAGTGATCTCTGGAGGTCCCTTCCAACCCCTACAGTTCTGTGATTCTGTGATTTCTAGTCATTTAACTTCCAAGTTGCCTATTCGTAGCTAAAATTGTCTACGCAGCTTGTAATAGTTGTTCATATTTATTAAACTAATACCTGTATTCTTTTATTATTCTTTTTGTGACAGCTATCATTGTATGCTGTAGTTATTATAATAATGACTATGTGCTAGTAAAATAAAAGAGTTGAAAAAAAGTTTGGAGGCCACAATGAGATTTTGTGTATTGATAACGCCATTTTCCTACTTCTGTGTGATGTTAACCAAGCATAAATAAAACATGAGATATTTCACAGAGTTGTCTACAAGGCCCATAAGTATTTTGATATATATATATATATATAATTATATTTATTATATATATATGTAAGGAAAAGATGGAGAGGAAAAGAGAAGTAAGACAGCATATGCTCACAGCAAACAAAAGGTAACCATTTGGAAAGAAATGTACATTATATTTGTTTTTAAGAGCAACCAATACTTTTTTTTTAATCCTTAAGGCTTAGAAGGTATCTTGCCTATGAAAGCAAACACTTTTAGGCGTCATTGCTTCAGCAGTGTGATCCTTTAAATGATATAAGCCTGTGCCTAGAAGTCTAATCTAAGGCCAATTAAGTCAATGCAAGCTTTCCAGCTGTCTTAAACCAGCTTAAAATAACAACCATAGGCCACAACAGAGTTTGATCAGTTAACAGACAAGGAAACTTAAAAATAATATACTTGTTACAGTAACACTGGTATATCAAACGGCCAACCCACAGTACAGAGAAGACAAATCATATTAAAATTTGTGGGTGAGTGAAAGGAGATCAGTTTATGCTTCCTCCCTGAATCCAAATTATTCTCACAGCTGGAGAAGAATCAGTGGCTGATAATGGCCTAACAACCTCTACCACTAACAGATATGACCTCAGGTGCAGCGATAAGAATATGTAATTCTGCATACCCTGAACTCATCTGTGTCTCCTGGAGAGTGCTGACACAGTGGGAGCTCTGTGCCACCTTTAACAGTAGAAAGCTTTAAAATTTAGAAGAGACTCGGTATGTGCTGGGTCACACAATATTTAAGGGACTTTAAAATGCATTTTGCATTACTGAGGAGGAAAATCTCACAACAAAGAAAGAGTTTAATAAGTATGTCACATGTTGGGAATAAAATTTACGCATTCAATTTCTTAGTTTCTCCATATTATTATCTATTCCAAAACTATTACACTGATTAGAAGATGAGGAATATATATATATATATATATATATATATATATATCCATTTCTGGGGAGGAACATTTTGTGGATCTGTATTCAACAGCAGAACTACCAGCTGACTTCAGGAGAACATGGTTATGATCTTGCCTAGATGCATTCAATACACACTCTCAGCATATCACAGGCCACCTTTTAAGTTGTCTCCTGCCAGCAGATAATGATTACACCAAATTCACAACCAAATATCTCATCAGGAGGCAACAGAGAGAAGAAAAAATGTCTTTTCTCATTTAGAAACAATAATTCTTTAAGTTGTACATATTTATCTATTTTTAACTAAATCCATTACAGCCTAAAGAAATCCTTGGTACTTCCCTAAAGAATGCAGCCACAATGGTGACTCAAGGTCTTAGACAGGAAATGGGGAGATGGAGAATACCCCTTTCATTTTAAACAAACCCTCTTGTATAAATTATTTGCCCCTTCAGAGCAATTAGTACAGCACCTGAATATTTTTCTTTCCAGGTTAAGCAGAATGGCAGAAAACAGTCAAGGCAGAAATATATTTATCTTTTGTTAATAACATCCTTATTTAAATTCTGAAATCCTATTACATCTCAAAAATAATAATAATAAAAAATAAAACGAATATTTTTTCTAACCTTAAAAAAAAAAAAAATTCTCTTCAGAGTATATCAATTCTCCAAGGCAGAGAAAATCTGTGGGAAACAATTCCCTCATGAGCTGCAGGGCTAAAACTCAAAGATTCCTTGCACGGGGAATGTTGCAGCCCTCTGGTGCAATAATTAGACACAGGATGACACAGATACAGTGGCTGAAATCATGGCAGCTGTGGAGAGGCTATGAAGATGATCTCTGCCTGCCCCTGGGCAGCTGGATGGAAGACATTTGCTGCAGAGGCCTCATCATTCCAGTTGTGCTGTGTTCACACAAACATGGGCTGCTGGAATGCATGCCCAAGCTGACTTTCCCATGCCTTGTCTCAGACATGGAATGAAAAGCCCTACAAAGTCTGCCGAATTAACATTTCTCTGCTGCATTTGAGTTTCAAGAATGAATGAATGAAAGGCAGATCCTAAGTCCTAAAATAAATTGGGATAAAACCACTTTAAAAGTGATCTAATTTTAACCCTGGAAGTGTTTCTCAACAGTATGATAACTAAAACTGTCTGAAGGAAGATGGGAATGACAGCCAGGTCGCCCTTACTTTTTCAAACCCTAAACCCAATACGAAATGCTTCCCCTTGATTTTACTCAGCTTTGGGAAAGACAACTGATTAGGCAATTTTGGGTAGTATCTTAATTCTTAATGCCACCAGTCAGTTTCATTTGCATGAGCAAGTTTAAGGACCTCACAGTCTGAAGCATTGTGCACCCACTCAGATTTATGAACACAAACACTTTCACAGGCCTGGATTTTTGCAGTGGAATATTCATTCTCAAGAGAGGCAAATCCCTATTGAGGAAATTATATTGCCTCCCTAATGAGGGCATATAATCTGTATTGCTCAGTAGAAGAAAGTAAGCTCCCTTGAAGTGTGTTTTCCTACTTCTCACTTCCATTGCTGATTATCCAGCTCCTTCTTGCGTGTGAGAATAGTTTCTCTATCCGGCACTCCTGAGCTGCCCATCTGCAGGTGACATTAGATACAAGAGATGCAGCACTCCAAATAAAGTAGAACACAGCACTTCCTGAAGAAATCCTCAGAAGCTTACCTGGCTGTTAATCAAATAGAGTAGGAGTTCTCTAGCATCATGCAGTGGAAGGATTTTTATGTCAATAACTTGAGTTTTGACACAAGCCCTAGAAAAAGAAGCACACTGTCTCAGGATGGAAATCCTCTGTGACACCACCAGACATGCTACAAAAACGTACTGAATAACAACTAAATTCAGCTTAAGAGCAAAAGATAATTGGCATGATCATTTACACAGACATGCTGGAAAAAAAGTCTACTTGAGTCTTTTCATGCTACTGTGTACAGCTCAGTTTTTATATGAGAAATCAAGACAATACTTTAAGGAGGCAATTACTGTAGCATTTCACATACAGTAACCTACATATAAAAGTATTAGTATTGTAGATTATGCCCAGCTCTGTTTTTACATGACAGTGATTATTTTCCCTGGGCTTCTTATGCTGAAATACTGTTACACTTTTTGATTTATACCCTTTTATACCCTTTATACCCTGGCACACAAATATACATGTTTGAAAGATTATAACAAGGAGGGTTTTGCTTAATAGTGCCCCACTCTCACTAACACTTAGCAGTTACACCTAATTGAGGGATCAATGAGACCAACAGTTTGCTGTTACACTTACATAAATGTTAGGGGATTGCAGACAGTGCAAATAAATTAAAAGTACACTGTATAGGAAACCATAGGTACAACTTACAAGCAATAAAATAAAATAAAATAAAATAAAATAAAATAAAATAAAATAAAATAAAATAAAATAGTGTTATGCAGGCAAGAACATATTAAATACAAACTTTATTTACGTGGTATTTTGCTATATATAAAGAAAATGAGAGGGTGAACAATTCAAAGACTTTAGACACAGAGGGTATTTTCTACTGTTTTATCAACCCAAAGGTTCTCCAAGTTAAATGTTCCCATCCACATTAGGTGCTTCTCTGAGTTGGAGAGGAGGAGATGGAACAGGGATAGCTCTGGTGAATCATGTGGAACATTTCAGGTGTTTTTAGGTATCTTCCGCAGCTCACTGGTGCAATTGTAAAGTTCCTACCTGTAAGCTTCTCCACAGAAGTAGAACATTTCAGCCTAATCACCATTATCAATAAGCATTAATGATAAAAAATACCTCTATTCTACACAAAGCAAACACTGATAATAGACCCTCATTTATAACAGTGAGCTGACTAGATACTTCAGGTCAGCTGGCAGGAAAATTATTATAAATTCTGAAAAGGAATTAGGAATCTTTCCATTCCATTTAGCCTATAAGCAGGGTAATTAGAGTTATTAATATTACTTTCTTTTCAACTCTGTTGACCAATACAATCCCAAACTTGTTGCTAAGAGACAATATTATTATACCATGGAAAGACTTCCAATTGAAGCAGTAAGATGGCAAAAAGAGTGTTAGAAAACAAGATAATTCAGAAAAGGAAGAGTTTCAAAACCTCAGTTCCAAACTTCTCAGACATGCACTATGTTTTCTGACAAGAAATGGCATTGGATAGAGATTGCTCTTTCAAATATGGGGCAGATTAACAAATTGAAGATGGGTTTTTACACTCAACCCAGAAATCAACAGTCCAGGAACACCAGGAGATGTCAGAAATAAGACCTAGGAGTTAGATATCATTGACAGACATCTATCCTATCTTAAAAACAAAACAAACAAATAAAAACAAACAAACAGAAAACAACAACAACAAATAAATCCCTCATCCTATTATTGAAATACCTCAATATAACCTGATCTTTAGCCACCAAATAGTTTTTACTTGTTTCCACCCATCTTAATGGGAAGAAAAAAAGAAAAAAAAAAAAAGATAAAGTGGAGAAAACTTTCTAAATCTGAATGAAATTTTGAATATTTGTTTGTTATCTGCATAACTAGCTGAATGAACAAAAGTGGTTTTTTTCCCCATTTTCTATACATGGAAACACATAAATACTTTACAGTGATTGTTGCCAAAGGAAAACCTGGAAACCACTCTTGGCTGAAGCAGCCATGGTTAGCCAGTCTTTGACTAGTGGAATAATCATGCTGAAGAGTTAAGTTTATGCTTATGTGCATTTAGATGTGGATTATTAAGGTGCACAGACAAGTCCACAGCATGGAGAATTGAAGTTTCAATTAGTACAAAAAATGTAAAATTCACTGGGACTTTGGAAGAACCTAGTAGGTCTAAAAAAGAGTAAAAACTATGCAATAGTTTTATAGTTTATGGAATAGGAACTGCAACAATTATTTCTTTATACATTTTATGTCAAGTCAGCATTCTAATTCATTTTCTCAGTTTCACATAGGCTGGTTACATGTTTTTATAAGATGATCTGGGGTGGGTTTTTTTCTTGGGATTTGATACGCATTTGATACACACAAGCTCAGAAATGACTAAGCTGTTTTTGTTTCGTACCTTTTATTATTTTCATGTAATCCTCTTTGTGAACACTCTGATTTCTATATAATGCAAGTTCATAAAATAGCAACTTTTTGTGATGAAATGGGATACTCTTGATCTGAAATAAGAATATTAATCCTTAGCCTTGCATCAAACAATTACAAGTTTGAAACAGATTTCCTTCTATCAGCTCCTTTATGAGAGTAACAAATGTGCTTTTTGCTCATTAACTTGAATAACATATCAAACAGAAAAGCCTTTAATTGTTTATTTTACTAGCTGGAAAAGAAGCCGTGAAAATCCAAATAAATAAATAAATAAATAAATAGAGTTATTTAAATCTTTTTTTTTTGGGGGGGGGGGGGGGAGGGAAGGGGGCAGGGAGAGTATTTCTTTCCTTTTCTTTATTATCACCCTCACACCAACTCTTTCTCCTGCTCCCCCAGGTTTTAGAGAAACATCTGTCTCTATGCTCTGCCCCGAACTTAGACGTTTAAGAGCAACAGGGTCAAAAAATGCCACTATAATAACACCTACATAGAGCTTGATTCTTTCAGAATCAGTGAGAGAATAGCAAACAATCCTATTATACATATAAAGCAGCTTATAGAACAGAAGTATGAAAACACACACCAAAAAAATGTAATACAAAGGAAGACAGAACACCACCTACTTGGGACCCTCAAAGTAAATCAAAGAGACTGAAAATCTTCACACACCACTAGATGGGGAAAATTAGCACTTCATTTAATAGCTGAAGAAACAGTTGCCAAAGGAATGTGTATTTCTCCCTTCCAGTTACAACAGCAGGAGCAGTTTGGGTCCTAAGAGATTTTTGCCAGGCCATAGACAAAATCCAGAATTGATGCTATAGCATAACGTTCATCTTTGGACTTCCATTTCCACTCTCAACCACTAGCTAAAAGCCCTGTGTTTTACTGTAACAGCCTTGAATTTCTCTACATTTCATTTTCAATTTGATTAGCAAACAGACATCAAAAAATGAAAGATTTCAAAAGGATTACAAAATCCAGTTTCAGTCTCCTACAAAGTGGTTCCTGAATTACTACCAGTCAGACAGCAATGGGCATGAAATATTTTCAGGGCATAGTATAGCTAATATTCCTAAACTATTCCTAAGAGAGACAAAACCCAGAGGTCAAATTCTTTTGTAAGATAAAAGTGTGAAACTCTCACTGAAACATATGTAGATAGCCCACATATAAATCTGTCTGAGGACAGAATATGAAGAATTTCCAAGCAGAAACTGTCAGCATAAGCACAAGAAAATCAGTTATTTTAATAGAGATCCTTTTAAGCACATCCTTTTTTTTTTTTTTTTTTTCTGAAGAAAGATTCAGAGTTAATGGAGAGAACAAACTAAATAAAATGAAAATGATATATGTTTCAATACCTGTGTGATAGCAAAGAAGAAGAGTTGGATAGATTTTGCATGATCCTAAAAATATTCTAAAACAAATAAATAAAGAAAAATAATTACCAGATTCATGGATTTTAATCAGAAAGACTAAGCCTTTTTTCTTGTCTTTCTCTTCACATAGAGACCATTGTTGCTGACTAAGAACACCTGATAATATGCCCTAGAGAAGCTTTACAACTCAACTGGCACTTACACAGCAGATAAGTCTCACTGATATCAGAGTAATCTTTCCACAAGGATGAACAGCTCTTGAACAATTTCTCTAGGGAACAGTATTAGACACAAACAGACCTTCTCCACCATCAGACATGATAGTCAGCCCATATGCAACATACACTCTTAACTGTACACAGTAGTCAACACTTTTTTTTTTTTTGGTATGTTTTAGCACCATGAAATTAAATAAACTGATCATTTCTAATAGTGTACAAATATATGATGGAATCTGTCTGTAGACTTCAGGCTTGAGATGCCCACCCCATCATCGCAATCAAACAGATGAGACATTTTTATCTTTTTATCTTTTTATCTTCTATTTTTATTTATTTTTTATCTTCTTTTTTTTTATTATTTCCACCTTTATTCACTCATTACTTTGTAACTGCAGTACAGAGCAATTCCTTCACTTATGTTGCCAATCAAAATACCAGGTCTTTCCTTTAAATTGCTTACAATTCTGTCAAATTTCAATTATTTTAAAGGTTTTAGCTGAAAACAGTTTGACTGTTTCCAAAGCATGGATATTTGTTCACGATGGTTATTTACTTTCACTATCACCATGGTCTTCTAAACTTAGTTATTTGGTCTGCACTAGTCATCTCTGCTTCCTCAGTAATTAGACAGTCCAGCAGCTACAGAGGGTGATTTGCTGTATCCAAATATCTCATTGGAATAAAATTAATCATCTGACCATTGTGTTGACATGACCTTAGACTAAATGCCTAACTTTTAGATAGATATAGTCACACTGAATTTTTTTTTCAGTGTTCATCTCTGTGATTTTTATTAGAAGAAGGAGTCATATATATACTATATACAGAGCAATTTCTTCCTTTATGATCATAGTCATGAACAGTATGTTCATGAACAGTATTTAGTTACACTTATTTATAGTATTTGTATGAAAGGAAGAAAAGTATTCTCATATTTTAATGGATGAGAGATCTAAGGCTAAAATTGTGAAAATGATCCTTGAATCCCACTTAAGCAATTTAGATCCTGCCTTCCACCCCCACCTTTTTTTTTTTTTTTTTTCCCAGAGTTCAAACCCAGATAGGATTAGAACAATCAATTTTCCTTCAGTTTCCAGAAATAACAATTCCACTTTTCCACAAATCTGGCTTCAAAGTCTTGCACAGGTATCCACAGAATATGAGAAAGCCAGGATTTTTGTTCAACTGGAATGATTACATGTCACTTCATATCTCATAAGATGTCTGTGGTAGAGACAGAGACAGTCACATTCTCTGACTGAGCTTTTTTTTTTTTTTTTTTTTTCTGCCTCCCATGCCCTATTTACTGCTATATACAAGGCACAGATGCAGATACTACAGAAAATAGATACAAAGACCTGATTCACCCTGAGAGAAGACATATTTGGCAGTCAGGGAGGTATGGGTCAGACGGTTCTGCCGTGTCTTTTCTGTCCTGTATTTGACCTTTCATTAAAGGCTGCAGCATAATACTTATTAAAAGGAAAAATTTGGGGGGGGGGGGGGGGGGGGGGGGGGAAGAAAAAAGCAGGAAAAAGCACACACATAGAGATAGCATTTTCAAGTATCTGTATTTTTGACTGTATAATCTCAATACTCTCCACACAGATTTTTAAGTATTGTAATAATTAAACTTCTTTTCTTTGGACCTACTCTAGCATTAATACATAAAGATTTGGACTTTTGGTATCACAACACAGACCGCTCCAAATGAGCTAACAGCAAAAGCGCTGGAGATAGCAGACATATATTGATCAACTATTAAAAAAAGGATGGGATGCACACTTTAACCAGTGAGTTTCAAGTCTGTTCACTGACCACAGGAAGTATATAGGCTAGCACCCCTGGTTTACATTACAGTTTCTGAATAGATTACATTTTAAAGCTGTTTTTTTTTTCATGTTTGCTTTTCACCAGAATCCTCTCTCTGCTCTTTTCATTGGCGAAACATCTGCCTTTTGCCTCCACACCCACAGATGTAAGCTCCACCTCTACTCATGCAAAGTTCTCATGTCTCCTTCCCTGTCTCTCTTTCCTCTTCCCCAGTTCCACACTCCAGATAGTTCCTCCTCTTTGTACTCATACCTTTCCATCCTGCCTTGCAACCATCAGAGGGAGAATTGAATGCAAAGTTAGGCCCAGCAAAACCAACCATGTAGATGGATGTTCAAAACTTGACTAGACACAGTCCTGGGCAACCTGCTGTAGCTGACCCTGCTTGAGCAGGGGGTTTAACCAGAGGATCTGAAGATGTCCTTTCCAACCTAAAGGACTCTGTGATTCTGTTCCTTCAGTTACATTACCAAGCACAATACCAGTCCTTTTCTTGAAATTGCTTACAGTTCTGTCAAACTTCAATATTTTAAACGTTTTAGCTGAAAATAGTTTGACTGGTTCCCAAAGCATGGATGCTTGTCCATAGTGATTATTAACCTTCACTATCACTGTAGTCTTCTGAACTTAGTTATCTAGTCTGCACTAGTCACTTCTGCTTCCTCAGTAATCAGACAGACAATCCAGCAAATAAACAGCAAAGCTCAGGTCTAGGCAACTGAAATGATGGGCAATATCACTATCATTTCTGGTACCACTCATAATGCCTTTTGATTTGAATACTGTAATATCATCTCAGACTGGGAGATTTCTGCACAAAAGTTTGAAAGGAATCAGAGAATATATTTATGTTTATGTGAATATTCAGCATCTAGCATATTTCTGACTTCTTTAAAAGGTACCAGAATTCTATAATCATCTTGGATTTGATACATCTGAGGCTTCCAACTCTTAAGAACCAGAAGGCAGAAAAAAAGTGAGAAGTAAATTGATATGAAAATTAAAAGCTATTCAACATCTTTGTTTGATACAGTTAATTGTTAGTGAATCCAACAATTAAATATTTAACTGCCAGTCAACAAATAAATAGTGCTAACCAGTCTGCAACAGACTATTTCAGTACTGTAGCATCTGAGATGAATAGATTCAGTGCCTTCCAACCTGAGATTAACTGTTTACGTATTAGGAAGCTGGCAAATAACTTTTGAAATCACAGTGAAACAGAGATGAGCAAGTAAATAATGTGAGAACAGAGGGAATGGTTTGAGACAAGAGTTTCCACACGATATAAGTTTACACACCAGCAAAACAAGAATAGCTCCCTGAAAGTCAGTGAATATAAACTGGTGTAAGACTAGCAGGAAGTCCAAACCAGGACTATCAGCTTAGAATTTTCTACAACAAAATAAAAAGAAGGAAAAGAATTATAACAATGAAAGATTTCAGAAAAGAGTTTGCAATCAAGTGTGTAGTCTATTGTCCAATTTACAACTGGTCTGAGGGAATAGAAAATAGCAAAAATGGCACTGTTTTTTCAAAATTACTCCAGAAACCACAGAGCAATTGTGGTGGTTTTATCGTGCTAGGCAGCTGAACACCACAACCGCTCTCTCACTCCCCTTCCTTAGATGAGGAGGGGAAGAAGTAAAGGGAAAAACAACTCACAGGTTGAGATAAGGATGATTTAATTAAAGGAAAAAAGAAATAATTATTAAGGAAAGATTATTATAAATTAAACAATTTAACTAAACAATTTAACTAAACAATTAACAATTTAACTTAAGGGGGGAAAAAAAAGGAAAGGAGAAAAGGGAGGGGGAAAGGGAAAACTAAACAAAACAAGTAAAGGCTATGTGGAAGTGCAGAGGAAAGAAATTACTCTCTACTTCGCACAAATGAGCGATGCTTGACTATGTTCTTGAAGCAGGGCCTCAATGCACGTAGCCGGTGTTTGGGAGGAGGACAGATGTTTTCACAACAAGAGCCCACCCCTCCCCTCTTCTTCCTTTTTCCACCTTTTATCGCTGAGTGTGACATCATATTGTATGGAATATCCCTTTGGTTGGTTTAGGTCAGTTGCCCTGGTGATGTTTCTTCTCTCACATTTTTGCCCACCCCCTAGGAGGGTTAGAGAGAGTCCTGGTGCTGTGCCAGCACTGCTCAGCAGCAGACACAACACTGGTGTTATACCACTGCTGTTTTAGCTACAAGTGCAGAGCACAGCACTGTATGGGCTGCTGCAGGGAAAGTTAACATCCCAGCCCGACCCAGTACAGCAGTTAAGTCTGATTGTCCAAGGAGGCATATTGGTAGGAACTTTAGTAATAAATAAAATTAGTGGTTTAAGGGATATATATATATGTTGCTCTTCATAAAAAGATATCATGATTCCAAAAATTCTTGAAGTCAGTGAGTAGGGAAAGGAGATAACCTTGTTGATAGAGCATACCTGAGGTTTTTCAAAGCCTCTTACCAAATTTCTTCCAAAAAACTAAGCTAGTCTCGGTTAAAAGATAAAGTCCTCTCACTGATACGTGATTGGTATTGGAGTATAAACAAAGAGCAGAATAAATGTTCCATCTCAGAAGTTCATCAGGTGAAAAAGTCAAAGGCTTACTAGTAATGAACATGGACCTGTACTGAGATTCAAGTTGTTCAATGTATATGGGTGAGTTGAAAGACAGTAGGATGAAGAAGAGAGAAGGAAAAAAACAAACTCATTGAAGATAGAAAAACAGGATAGCAAAATCTACAATAGAAAATTCATGATATTCATTAATTAGATTATAAAATGTTAGATTAAATTAGATCTTAATAAATGCAACTATGCACATAAAAAAAACATATCTCACCGTACACAGAGAAACAGTTTACATTATTACTTAGGAAATTACTAGGACCATCTAAAGCCAAGATATCAAAATAGAGGTCCTGAAATTACCGTACATGTTTATATGTATGCTGTGCTCAGAGACTATGAGTAGTAGTGAAAATGGAACTGAAAATAACACAGAAACTCTCTTTATGGTACTTCATAAACTCATGCTAAAACATCCTATTAGATATTGTGTGCAGTACTCAAAAGAGCAAACTAGAAAAGCTGGAGAAAAATAGCAAGGATGATCAGAGGTACAAAATTATTCCAATACAGGAAAGGGTACTTTGTGTACACAAACATGAAAAGGATGGAAAAGGTGAACAAAAAAATGATCATCCACTGTGTCTCATTACAGAAAAGCAAGGGGTATTTAGTGAGATGATCATGTAGCAGAAAGAACTTTTTTTGAAAACTCACAGTTTTTACATCAAGGTTTCAGGGCTAAAATTTGCCTTTTATTGATTTTTTTTCCCCAATCTGTTCCCCTCATAAGAAGCAAATCTCTACCACAAGAACTTACACGAAACCAGCAGCAGTGTTTTCACCATCACTCCTATTTTTGCTCACAACATTTCACTTTTTTATATTCTGTTTTTTTGTAACCAGTCATCCAAAAGTCACTCCAGCAGTTCTGGAAAATATGTGTGGGTCATTTGTGATTTTCTTGTAAAATATGTACATGGTACCTTTCCACCAGCTCCTGTCATTCTTGCCTATGGCTTGTATACCTGGTTGGAACTGTTAGGACATCATTGCCTTGCAACAACCACACAAAATCCTAGTTTCTGGGACAACAAGATATGCACCAAACTGTTTGAGTACACGCTGGAGAGCGGCAACTCCTGCAGAGAAAACTGGCACAGAATGAAGAGCAAAGAGCTACAATAGATCAATAAAGATCCCAAGGGACACAGCATCTCTCTATGTTCCTGGTAGTCCTATAAGCCTTCCTCTTCTTCTACAAGAAGCTTGAAGTATTTCTCTCCAAAAAAAAAAAAAAAAACAAAAAAAAACCACTCCACATAGGACTACAATGCCTAGAGAAGCTGAGATGTTTTTCTGCTTTGCTACTCATTTTCTGGTGAGAACATGAGCCCATAGTGTGCTTTTTCAGAGGGAAAAAAAAAAAAAAAAAAAAAAAAGTTCTTCATAGTGACCAACAGGAATACAATAGTGAAGACTGGCAACGAATGCATTCAGTCACAAACTGCAGGTTTCCAGAAATAGCTAATGGGTATCAAATCCCTGGGGCAAAAGGCTCGCAGAATGGCTGTGATGCTGGAAGAGCTTATAACTTTATAAGAATTTCAGGCTTTTCTTCAAGGGGTATGTGGGGTATCCATGCCCACACAAGCCTGTCAGGTACCCCACAACCCATTTTCACTTCTACTATCAAAAAGCACCTTAACTCTAACAATACAGGTTGTAGACAGTAGTGATGATGAACCTGTGCAGGTGACCCTCGGGGAAGATGGTATTAAAAGACAAACACAGCTTCTCTTCCTTCTCCACTGTTTTCCAATAGCCCATCACAGTCCATCACACTCTCCCTTAATGGAATATTTTTTGCCACAATAATTTTTCACTTTTCGATCACAAATTCACTTTTCTATTACCATTACCTATTAATTTTATTAAAAATTAAATTTATGTTGGTATCAAGATGATTCAATGTTAAACCATGAAAAAGACTCTTAGCCTTCTTCCCATCTATCAGTACATTATATTACACAAGCTGACTGCTAGATCTTAAAGAATTCTATAGGATGTCAAACTCTTAATATAACCGGCCTGTGACAGCTGGACAGAGGAAATAAATCATGTGCAAATAGAGCACTTGGTTGCATATATATATTCATAGTCTTTACCTGTCTTTAATTATAGAATTGAAAGTGTTCATAATTTCCCACAAAATAATTATTTCCAAAAAAGCATACTGTTAGATGACAAAAGAGTCAGAACAAAGAGAAGAAAATAAACTATAGGCCTACAGAAAGAAGAAGGCAGGAAACAAAAACAGAAAGGGAATGAAGACTGAACTCAAGCCAAAATGAAATGTAAATTAAAAAAAAAAAAAAACTTACAAAGAGAAAGAAAATAAAAAAATTAGAGACAGAGAGATTAAAAATTAGAAAGGTAGGGAGGTAAGGTACAATTTATTTCTTTTTTTTTTAACTTTTACATGCATGGAAGGAAATTGATAATTTCAAAAGTGAAATTATCTATCTGAAAGGTGAAACTGTTTAGAGATTTATTTATTTTTTTAATTGAAGCATTACTTTTCTTATTTCTTTCTAGGAGTCTTAGGCAAATTTCAGAAGTAGCAGTTTACAGTAGTAATATACAGAAGTTACCTTTAGCCACCCATTCTCATACATTGACTTCTCTTATTGAAAAAGGGTGTTGGGAGGGGTTCTTCTCTATTCAAAAAAAATGCACTAAAGCTTGATTTTTCATCAGGGTGCAAAAAATAACCAATGTGCAGCATTACATGTTGCTCTATTGCAGATCCATTTCCCAAATTAGTCAGTACCAGAGACTGTCTGGTGAAGGTGTAGCCTGTGACACAGAGCTTGGAGCCACTTGTGATTTTATGACAAAACCATTTCTCCACACAAAATTCCTGAATGCAAAATGGAACTGACTGGATTAGAAGTCTGTGTATGTCAGGGAATATGCAGGTTATATAGAAATGATGTCTTGAATAGGATGGGTGAGAAGTATATTCCTTTTGATTGTTGTCTCTTTCTTTTTAATGTTCTCAGAAAATGGCTGTATCTTTCTGAGTCTCTCAAGGATTTTTAGATAAAAAGAGAGGTTTTATCTTTGCATGTCTATAAGCAGTGAAAAACTCTGGAGACTGAAACCTACAGGCAATTCAAATAAACTAAATCCGATCAAGGTAATATCAATGCCAGAATTAGAAGAAAACCCAGAGAGAATATCAATAACAACATTAAAACAGCAGGTTTCAACAGGAATCAATAGGCAGTATAAACAGAAAAAATTAAGTCACAAAGTGATAGTAGATAAAAGCTCCCCACTCATTAAAATTCTGTTTGTCTTTGTGTCTTTTTATCAATGTACCTATATATCTATGCAAGTGTATCAAAGTTTATAATGTAAAAGAATGATGAAATAATCTAATTAATTTCCGGTGTCATTTCACATATTTCTTTCAAGTTAAAACTGCAATATTAATAATGGTTTGCAGTTTAATAAAATATCTCTATGTCCTATTAACTTCTATATCTGCTTGTTATAAAGCCCTTTTTTATCAAATAGCTAAACTTCAAAAGATTTCTACTTTGATCTGAAATGAAAAAATGAGGTTCATTCCATTTGTACAGAATAACCTCACTATATTTTACAGAAAGACAGTTGTCTGTTACTGCCTTTCTGTCTCAAAACACATTATAACTTGGGCAAATAGGTAGAAAAGAATACTAGAGAGAGAAGGTACATTAGGATAGGGCTGAACCTGGATCTTAAAATTTATGATGACTGTAACGAGTGAGATATTCTTCCTACTCGAAGATCAATACAAAAATCAAGAATGAAATGTGTAGGTATTCACAGGTGAGTTTAATGTTCTAGGTGTGAACTTTCATGGCTTATGTTCACTTTCCGAACTGAGATTTTAACAATATGTTAATCTCTTGATTTTCTAATAGTCTTTTTTCTCTCCCACAGAAAAAAAAAAAAAATCATTAAGGGGAAATACTCTAAAGGGGGGGGGGGGGGGGGGAGGGCAAGCAGAAACTATGTTCCAAATAAACATTTTAGAAGATGTTATACTGGACATCTAGCAAGTAAATTAACAATCCTTGCATGACCAAAACACCCAATGATATTGTTCAAATTTTGAACAAAAAGGGAACTCAAGACTGGGCCTAAATTAAACCACATGCTATTTGTCTGAAAAAGGAAAAAGACATATTTTATATACTACTGAACCTAAAACATTTGTAAAGAAATACTGTGAACCGTAGTCAACATCATCACTTTATAATGAATATTTTAAATATTGTTGGTTAAGTGTTGGTGGGAAAGATCAGAGAAATGCAGCCCAAACTATATGTAGCTATCTTCTAGTATGACAAACAAGGTGAAAAAGATTGTTTAGGGCTGCAGTAAAAGTAGTATTTCCTGTCAATTTACCATCCAATACACTTTCATGCTGGAACTTACTGATATCTTTCACTGACAAAGGGCAGAAGGGGCCCATGACACCCTAGGTCTGCAGGTATACCAGTAAATGCACTTTCATCCACTAGTACTCATCCGCAGCTCTTCTTCATACCTTCAATCCCCCTTTATCCATAACCACTTCACCTCAGTATAATTCCTCTATACAACAGTAGTTTGCTGTGTGGCTTATATTCCCCTCCAGGAAACTTCCCCAAAACAACACAGGTAAGTTAGGGACAGTTCTCTTTAATGTTTCTATAAATTACCTGGATGAAGGACTCGAATGCAATCTAAGTTTGGAGATGATACAGAAATAGGAAGAGCTGTGACTCCCTCAAGGGTAGAGAGGCCTTGCAGAGAGATCTTGACAAATAGATGGCTGGCCAATCACCAACCACATGAAATTTAACCAGAGCAAGTGCTGGATTCTGCACCTGGGATGGGGCAATCCTAGATATATGGGGGGCAAGAGAAGGCTGGAGAGCAGCTCTGTGGAAAGGGATCTGGGGGTTCTGGTTGACAAGCTGAACATGAGTCAACAGTGTGCCCTGGCAGCCAAAAGGGCCAGTTGTATCCTGGGGTGGATTAAGCATAGCATTGCTAGCCAGTTGAGATAACTCATTGTCCCTTTCTATGCTGTGCTGGTGTGACCTCATCTTGAGTACTGTGTGCAGTTTGGGGCACCACGATATATAAAAGACATAAAACTATAAAACAGCATTCAGAGGAGGGCAACAGAGATGGTAAATGGACTAGTGGGCAAGATGTATGAGGAGTGGCTGAAGTATCTTGGTTTGTTCAGCCTAGAGAAGTGGAGATTGAGGGGTGACCTCATAGCAGCCTACAGCTACCTAATGAGGGGAGAGGAGAGGCAGATGCTGAGCTCTGCTCTCTGGTGACCAGTGACAGGACCTGAGGGAATGACACCAAGCCTGCCAGTGATCAAAAAGTGTTTGGGCAATGCTCTCAGACATATGGTCTGATTTTTGGGTGGTCCTGTGTGGAGCCAGGAGCTGGACTGATGATCCTTGTGCATCCCTTCCTTGTGCAACCCTTCTATGATTCTGACTCCATATTTGAATCACAGAATTCTGTGATTCCATATTAGGATCACAGACTTCTTTGATTTCCCACTCTACTCTGCACTGGTGTGGCCTCACCCCAAGTACTGTGTGCAGTTTTGGGTGACACAGTATAAGAAAGATATAAAACTGTTAGAGAGTGTCCAAAGGAGGGCTACAAAGACAGTGAAGTAGGGAAAGACACATGAGGAGCAGCTGAAGTTATCAGGTTTGTTCAGCCTGGAGAAGAGAAGACTGAGGGGAGAACTCATCATGGTCTACAGCTTCCTCATGATGGGGAGAGGAGGAGCAGGTGCTAATCTCTGCTCTCTAGTGACCAGCAATAATACCCAAGGAAACAGCTTGAAACTGCAACAGGGGCAGTTTGGGTTGGATATTAGGAAAAGCTTCTTCACTAAGTGGGTTGTTGGGCAGTGGAACAGACTCCCAAGGGCAGTGGTTATGGCACTGAGTCTGACGGAGTTCAAGCATTTGGACAATGCCCTCAGACACATGGTCTGATTTTTGGATGGTCCTCTGGGGACCCAGGAGTTGGACTGTATGATCCTTGTGCGTCCCTTCCAGCTTGGGATATTCTATGATTCTATGATTCTAACATTCTTCCACTGCCGTATGCTTACCCCTGCTTGCACTGCCAACCCATATGTATCTGGAGCCATTTACATATTTAATGGCCAACTAGTTGCTGCCTCTCAGCCACTGATGGGTCAGATTAATCATACCTGCACGTATTTTCCAAATTCTATGCTTTCCAGGTTTAGACTGAGGTCTTATCTGATAGATCTTCAGCATCTTCATTTCTGGCACTGAAATTCTGAAAGAGACTCATGTTTTAAAGACAAATGTATTGCAAAAATGATAGGTAGAGAAGATTTAAGGAGCAGCTGTAGATAAAAGCAGGGGAATTCCTGCTTCTTGGCATGCATTAATGTAAGCAAAACCAGACCAATGCACAGAGCGGCTAAATGAAAGAAAGCACGATGCAAGTTTACAGTTCATATATGATGGTGTTCATATTTAAATATGTTTGAAACCAGATGTCAGATTATTCAAAATATAATGATAAACCCATGAAAATATGAAGGATAACTGCATACAGTGCAAGGGAAGGCTTTCAGAAGGTGATGTATTTCTTGTCACTGATCAGACTGAGGACTTTGCATGACATATTTTTAAACTGCAAAAAGTGTCTGAGTATAATTTTCCCTGAGAAATGTGTACAGGACTGGTTGCAAAAGAGTTTGACAGTGAAGGGAAGTAGAAAGGGAGACATGGTGACTGCTACATAAGAATCTAAAAAGTTTTCATTCAGGTCTGCATTAGCTCTCAGTCTTTCATGCCACATTCGGGAAAAAAAAAAAAAAAAAACAGTAAACTAATGTGCTATGTAACTTCTCCAACCCTCCATATCAATGTTAGCAGTCCTTAGAAACAGCTTGTCATGATGTGGCTTGTTGGCATGGAATATACAGTGAAATTTATGGTTGAAATATTATTCTGTTACCAGTTTGTCTACGTGTTTTATCTCATAGGAGAATAAGCATCAGTATTCTGAGTCAGATATTCTCATTAACATGATTCCCATTGCAAAACTGAAAATCTACAGGCTATCAACATTTCTAAAAAACTCTATTTGTTCATACTATAAACATGCTGTTAAGAGTGCTAGTCCCACAAAACTTGTGAATGTTCTTGCTAAGAATAAGTCTTATTTGTTCAAGGACAGGAAAATAGATACACAAAAGTCCTGGAATATCTTGTGCTGATTTTAAGTACTTCATCCAGAATCAAGATCCTCAAAACCTCTGCTACCTCCATTCTAACATAGATAACCCAGAGTCTCCATTTGCATATTTATCCATATACTTCATGTGGCAGACCTAGTCTAAAAGGTTTTAGGAAAATGCCCTCTGAATCAAATCCTACAAAAAAACACAGCCAGGAGAACTAATAACTCCTTTACACAAAGAATACTGTCAGTTGAAATTGTTCAGCCACAATAAATAAATAAATAAATAAATAAATGCCACTTTAGACTTCAGATCAGGAAAACTTTATCACTTTGAGAGTAGCCAAGCCAGGCAGTAAGTCACCCAGAGAGGTCTATGTCTTTGGAGGTTTTCAAGATCCAGTCTGAGAAAGACCTGAGCAGCTTGACTTGATTTCATAGCTGATTCTACTCTGAGCAAGAAGTAGGACTGGGTTCCTCCTGAGGTCTCCTATTATCTGCATTACCTTCACTTGTATTCATTTTATGCATTACTTCTTACTGATTGCTTTTTGTCAACTCTTACAGGATCCTCAGATGTGCTTTGGAGCAGGAAGCAGGAATACATCAGGGGACCAGTCCTGGGGTCTGCTGTCCCTTAGAAAATTGATTTAAGCTTGGCTGAGATTTAAGCCTCTGAAAACCATTATTGAATATCAGCAAATGAGCTTCTTAAAAATGCGGTATTAAGCTCTCCAGACAGTCCTTCTGCTTGGACTACACTAGAATGAAATGACCTATCCACTGTAACTGGAAGACTTTTAGTCACTGTCTCCCTTGGTTAAACAGACTCTGATATTTCCTACAACATCATGAAAATTTCTGATCTTTTCACTTTGTTCAGATATTTCACCTCATGTGAAATGCTCACTCAGTTGCTAAATAAAGTACTTTTCTCTGTGAGCAAATGTAGCACAATCTGACTCAGAGCAAATTATTTAATACATTTAGCCCTACTTTCTGCTTACAAATTTTTCTTGAAACAAATGTACAGCATTTAAATCAGAACTGCTGTATCTTTCCTGGTGGCATTTGAGCTCATGTTGTGTCCCCAGCTGGTTAATGATAAATGAACACCCCTGACAGATGGTGCTGCATGCAAACCTCTGCATCAGTAGAGGATGGAGCATTTCAAGGAAGGTTTGGCATTCACCTGGTTGCTTAACAGTGCTATTATTACCATCTGCAGCTATTTATAGTAGGAAGTAGATCAGCTTTGTTTTCTAAACAAACAAAACAAAACAAAACAAAAAAGAGAAGAGAAGAAGACTGAACCTTGCTGGGCTCTGCATGTAAGACTAGGGAAGAAGAGCTGGTGTTCAGACACCGGGCTCAGTTACAGAGGAGGGATTTGAGGAGGCCCTGCTTCTGTTTTTCACCACAGTTCCTTGCTAAAAACACGTGAGTCAAGGATAACCAGCAAAATTCAGCACCACAAGTTCACTTGAGGACTGGCTAGTATTGTGCTTTAACCCATCAGACAGCCAAGCCCCACACATCCATTCACTCACACCTTCCCCCTGTAGTGGGATCGGGGAGAGAACTGGAAAAAGGTAAAACTAGTGGGTTAGGATGAAGATAGTTTATTAGGACAGCAAAGGAATGGAAAATATAAATATAAATGTAAATATAAATGTAAATATAAATGCAAATGTAAATGTAAATATAAATATAAACAAAACAAGTGATGCACAATACAATTGCTCACCACCCACCGACCAATGCCCAGACAGTCCCTGAGCAGTGCCTTCCAACTCCCAGAGTTTTATTGTTCAGCATGATAACATTTGGTCTGGAATATCCCTTTGGCCAGTTTGAGTCATCTGTCCTGGTTCTGCCCCCTCCCAACTTTTTTGTGTACCCCCAGCCTCCTTGCTGGAAGGGCAGCACAAGATGCTGAAAAGTCTCTGACTTAGTATAAGCACTGCTCTGCAGCAACTAAACAATCAGTGTGTTACATCAACGTTTTTCTCCTAAATCCAAAACATAGCACCATACCAGCCACTATGAAGAAAACTAACTATGTCTCTTCCAGAACAGCTCAAAATATAATCCTTTCGTTTGTTAAAAGAAGAAACTAGCCAGCAGTGCAATATTTAATTCTTTTCTGTCAAGGCCCTTACCTGAAGTATATATACCTGAAGAAAAATACAAGAATTGGTAAAAGTGCATTGCTGGAATCATAATAGGTTAATGGAAGATAAACAAGTAATTTGTTGAAAAATATGTGGTAGAGTTCTACCATCCTAAATGCAATATTTCAACCTCTATATTTATTTAAATTCTATGTTTATACCTTACCATTTCTTAAGCACTGAAAATTCAAGAAAGCACCTTCCATACCAAGAAGAGTTTGCTGCTTGGATGACAAAGAGAGGGAGAGGGAGAGGGAGAGGGAGAGGGAGAGGGAGAGGGAGAGGGAGAGGGTGAGGGTGAGGGTGAGGGTGAGGGTGAGGGTGAGGGAGAGGGAGAGGGAGAGGGAGAGGGAGAGGGTGAGGGTGAGGGTGAGGGTGAGGGGAGGGGAGGGGAGGGGAGGGGAGGGGAGGGGAGGGGAGGGGAGGGGAGGGGAGGGGAGGGGAGGGGAGGGGAGGGGAGGGGAGGGGAGGGGAGGGAAGGGAAGGGGAAGGGAAGGAAGGGAAGGGAAGGGAAGGGAAGGGAAGGGAAGGGAAGGGAAGGGAAGGGAAGGGAAGGGAAGGGAAGGGAAGGGAAGGGAAGGGAAGGGAAGGGAAGGGAAGGGAAGGGAAGGGAAGGGAAGGGAAGGGAAGGGAAGGGAAGGGAAGGGAAGGGAAGGGAAGGGAAGGGAAGGGAAGGGAAGAGGGAAGGGAAGGGAAGGAAGGGAAGGGAAGGGAAGGGAAGGGAAGGGAAGGAAGGGAAGGGAAGGGAAGGGAAGGGAAGGGAAGGGAAGGGAAGGGAAGGGAAGGGAAGGGGAAGGGAAGGGAAGGGAAGGGAAGGGAAGGGAAGGGAAGGGAAGGGAAGGGAAGGGAAGGAAGGGAAGGGAAGGGAAGGGAAGGGAAGGGAAGGAAGGGAAGGGAAGGGAAGGGAAGGGAAGGGAAGGGAAGGGAAGGGAAGGGGAGGGGAGGGGAGGGGAGGGGAGGGGAGGGGAGGGGAGGGGAGGGGAGGGGAGGGGAGGGGAGGGGAGGGGAGGGGGGGAGGGGAGGGGGGGGAGGGGGGGGGGAGGGAGGGGGGGGGAGGGGGGGAGGGGGGGGATGGGGGGGGAGGGGAGGGGGGGAGGGGAGGGGGGGAGGGGAGGGGGAGGGGAGGGGGAGGGGGAGGGGGGAGGGGAGGGGGAGGGGGGAGGGGAGGGGGAGGGGAGGGGGAGGGGGAGGGGGAGGGGGGAGGGGAGGGGGAGGGGGGAGGGGAGGGGGAGGGGAGGGGGAGGGGAGGGGGGGAGGGGAGGGGGAGGGGAGGGGGGGAGGGGGAGGGGTGGAGGGGGAGGGGGAAGGGGAGGGGGAGGGGGGAGGGGAGACTTGATTTACAGTATTCCTTTTCATGGTATCATCCTAAATTTTATATAATAATAATTTGAAAGATTTCCTGTTATGGCTGCTGCCATAATTAACTGAGGTCATTTATCTGATCAGAATGTTTGCTTCTACAGATTCCTTCTGTAAGCGATATTGAACCCATAATCTTGAATATAAGTATTTAACATAAGTATTTAGTATTAATATCTTCTTTACTGACTAGGCTCAGTGACTGAACACAGAGTAGCAAAATGAGGAGAAGTAGAAGACAGAAGATTACTAAGAAACCATCTCTCATCCCCAACAGGTTAACAGTGGCTGACAGCAGTGGTACTGCTGCTCATTGCACTTTTGCAGGCCTCTGCAGTAGACAGAAACATAGAAAGTGAAATCATCATCCTCCTGCTGTCCATAAAAGCACTGCCATCCATTTCAGTGGAATCAGAGTCCTTCATTCTCTCCTTTGACCAGCTTGATATGCTGCCTGAGGGCCCCTCTTTATGTTGTCCTCTGTCAAGTACTGCACCTTCCAGCAAAAAAAATCCACCTCTTACTCCTGTTCTCAGATTACTGATCAGCCACTGTCCCATACGTTCACCAAGGCCCTGAGGGCACTGACAGCTCTGGCCTCAGCTAGGCCTTCTCCACATCTTTGCCCCAGGGGGCCTTTTTTCAGCTCAGCCCGGGACCATCAGTCCCTGACTGAGCTATGCTGTAGGAGTGTCTGTCTCCAGCTCTGTCACAGCCATGCCTGACCATGCACTCTGTTGATCTGGACCCTGATGCATAGAGCAGGGCATTCAGAGATTTGCAGTCAATGATTCTATGTCCAGGTTGAGGCCAGTGATAAGTGGTATCCCTCAGGGTTCCATCATGGGACTGGTGATGTTTAATATCTTTATCAATGACATAGATGATGGGATCGAGTGCACCTTCAGCAAGTTTGCAGATGACACCAAGATGAGTCTTGTGGTCAACACAACAGAAGGAAGGGATGCCATCCAAAAGGACCTGGACAAGCCTGAGAAGTGGACCCACGTGAACCTAATGAAGGTCAAAAAATCTAAGTGAAAGGTGCTGCACCTGGGTCGGGCCAATCCCAGGCATGAGTACAGACTGGGAGAAGAACTCACTGAGAGCAGCCCTACAGAGAAGACTATGAGGTTCTGGTGGATGCAAAGCTTGACATGAGCCAGCAGTGAGCACTTGCAGTCCAGAAAGCCAACGACATCTTGAACTGCATCAACAGAGGGATGGCCAGCAGATCAAGGGAGATGATGGTCCTCCTCTGTTATGTCCTTGTGAGGCCCCACTTGGAGTACTGCATCCAGGTCTGGAGGCCCCAGCAAAAGGATGAGGATCTCTTAGAACAGGTCCAGAGGAGGGCCACAAAGATGATAAGAGGGCTGGAGCACCTCTCCTACAAAGAAAGGCTGAGAGAAATGGGGATGTTCAACCTGAAGAAGAGAATGCTCCTAGGTGACATCACTGCAGCTTTTAAATACTTAAAGGGGGCTTATAAAAAAAGATGGAGAGCAACTTTTGCTTGGGCAGATAATGACAAGACAAGGGGGAATGTTTTTAAACTAAAAGAGGGGACATTTATAATACAGGTTAGGAGGAAATTCTTCACTCAGAGGATGGTGAAGCACTGCCTAGAGAGGTTGAGGATTTCCTGTCCCAAGACCACGCTGGACAAGACCTTCGGCAATCTGATCTAGTGGGAGGTATCCCTGCCCATGGCAGAGGGATTGGAGTTAGATTGTCTTTAAGGTCCCTTCCAACCCAAGCCATCCTGATTCTGTAATTCTATGACTGACTTCCCAGTTTGACTTCAGAGCTGCTTTCCTTACTGTGAATCTGTCCACTGGTCACCAGGCTGACTGCAACCCTGGTTACTGCCAGGCCTGATCCTGCTTTGCTGACTTACTTTCCTGTCTTGACCTGGAACTTGCCTCATAACCATGGTCTTGCCTGATGATCTGGACTCTCCCTTGACCCTCACTGCCATCGCCAGGCATGTCTTGCTCCCCTTTCTTGGGAACTGTGGGAGGGAGCCCTGGTTGGCAAGACTCTGCCCTGCTGGCTGTGTGACCATGCTTGGCCATTCTTTACCTGATGTACTTCCTGTGGTTCATGGTGGTAAACCTGCTTCACATCATCTAGCATACTCCTCAACCTGGTAAATTTATGGAATGGCCTTCAGCAGTCTGAGCTGCTATCAGTGTTTCAGATGAAGGCACTAAGTTGCAGAAGACTGAAGAACTGTCTGGCTTGGCTTCCGGAAGTCGTCAGCGTACATAGATGCACAATCCCAAATACATAGTTGTCCCTTAGATCTTGTAGATCTGAGGAAATCACAAAGAAAGGGAGGAGATAGATGTATTAAAACTGGAAAGAAGTGAAAAGAAGGGGAGGGAAGAGAGGACAGATGGAAAAACTAGCTCTTTTAAGACAGTTTTTACTGTTCCGATAATTAATAAATCAGGTGTGGGATTTTTTCTGTTTTTTTGTGTTACAGTTTGGCAACAATGTAATAAGAGCAAGTCACCTTCCGTTACTGCACCTGCTTATACAGTTTAAATTAAAACCAGAAACACTGCAAATCCCACTTCACAATGCCTTTCAGTGTTCAAGACTGAATTAAAGGCTTTCATTGTTTAGGAGGATTATTTCACTGCCTTCACTGGCTTCAAAGAAATAAGAATCTTCACTCACTTTTCTATTGATCCCTGTTGATCAGATTCACTTTGTTTTGGATTCGTACAGAAAAAAAAGACAAATAGGAATGTTTTGGACACTTACGGGTACAGTTGTGTTCAGTTCATGATTCTATTACTTATTACAAAGACGATTATTAGTTAGAAAAAGAAAGAATAAATGAATTACTGTAAATTATGTTCAGTGAATACCATTACTTAAAAAAATTACTAAATTATGAAGTATTTCAGAATGACAGATAAGTATGGTTAATTCCACAAGTAAGAGTATATATATATGTATATTTAGCAGCACTTGTTCTTTCATAAACAATAATTAGGATTAAGAAAGGTCAGAGAACACTCCGATTTCAACACTACAAAAACATTTAAAGTCATTCTTGCTCCCATTGCCCCTCTGTGCACTTTTATATTCAGTGACTTTGCTCTTCATTATTTCGTAACAAATGACAAAGGAGCTTAACCTTGGAATGGGCCATGAGGTTCTTCTAGGACACTGCAAGCCAAGAGAGACAGATAGTGTTATCCTGACCATAGACAAAAGCTATTATGCTAGAAAGAGTTCTTTTTCTTATATCCCATTTTTAAGTGTGTGCTCAGAAATATTATACTTGGAAGTAGAGAGCATGGTAATAAATGGTGGATCTACTTTCTTACAGTGCTATCCTGCACATCTGCAGGAAAGTTTACTTCTTGTATATCCACTGGAGCAGGCCATTAAAGCATCAGTTGGACAGGAAAGCCATCACTTGGATGACTATACCTCATGTCTTAGTCACTTCTTTTCTCCTTCCTCTTCACTCTTTCCTGGACATAGAAATGGCTTTCTGATAAAGATGGCACAGCGCCTGGCAGATCTCATTAGCTTGCTAATATAGATTGTTCACTGTATCAGACAACATCTTCTTGGCTATCACGGCTATATATAAGCTCTACTATGCTCTCATAAAAGAGAAAAGTATCAGTGCTATTACACACTGTATTCTAATGACACTCCAAAGTTATGAAATAAATGTATCTGTAGTCAATACAATTGATGTGTTATAGACAGATGTATTACTGTCACATATGTTGTTGACTGCCCCAAAAGGCCCTGTAATATGGACAGGGATGTTAACTGCACTTTTACAGTGGAATGAGTTCAATTGCTACAAAATCATACAATAACTTTGGTTGGAAAAGTCCTCTCAAGGTCATCTAGTTCCACCCTCCTCTCAAAGTGATCCAACTATGTCAGATTCCTGTGGGCCCTGTCCAGCTGAGTTCTGAATATCTTCAAGGATGGTGAGTCCATAGTCTCTCTGGTCACTTGTTCCAGTTTATGGTATTTTTTTCCCCCTAACATCTAATCAGAATTTCCCATTTAACAACGTGTCTTCTCATTCTCATTCTGCCACCTCTAAAAAGAGTGTTCCCATCTTTATTGCATCTTACCAATAATTGCCCAAATCCATCGATAAGATCTCCTATTAACCTGTTCTTGGCAGAACAAAGACAATTTTCCCAGACTCCCCTTGTCATGTGCATTAAGCTTCTGATCATCTTGGTAGCCCTCAACTACACTGATGGATGTATGCCAATACCTATTTTACACTGGAAAACTCAAAATTGAACAGAGTCCTTCATATGGGATCTCACAAGTGCAATGTAGAGTAGAAGAGTCACTGCCTTCTACCTGCTGTCTACACTTACACTGTTACTGAGTATACAGTTGATCTTCATCACTACAACAGTGGCTCATTGCTGGTTCTGTTACCCCTGTTGTTCACTGGGGTCCTCAGGTCATTTTTCACAAAGTTGCTTTTCAACAAGTTGAGGGCAAGCCTGGATGGAAGTAGGATGTCTTCCCGTACCAGGGCTAGGATTCTGCATTCTCCTGTGTTGAACCTCCTGAGATCCCTGCTGGACTCTTTCTCCAGCCTGTTAATGTCCTTATGAATAACAGCCTGCCTTCCAGTGAAAGAGCCACTCCCACCTAATGTGGTGTGACCTGCAAACTTTGCTAAGGGTACACTCTATCCTAGCTTCTAGTTTGATAAGAAACAGCATAGGTTCCCCCATGAACTGCTGGGGATCCCCACTCATAACTGTCTCCCAGGAGAGCTTTGTACCACTATCTTGTATCCTTGCAATCTTGTAGGTCAGCCAGTGGTCCACCTACCTTGAACTTCACTTCTCCGCTTCAATGCCTGAACTAGAGAGTGGTCCTTGCAGTGTCTCCAGCTGTCTTTCCAAATCTTTGATTACATCTCTTCTTGTCCCATAGACTTTTCCAGTTGGCTGAAGACATTCTTTAGCTGGTGTTAAATGCTTTTTATTTTCTTTCATATATATTTTTTTTTCTTATATATATATATATATATATTCCTTCATTTCTACTCTTTCCCATGAATAAATTTCAAGTAAAGCTAAACAGCAGTGATAATACAATATGAAAGTGTTCAAAATTATATGTGTATGAGTTAATTACACTATAGTAACACTATTAGTAGCTCTGTTGGTCAGTGGAAACAAAGGATCCAACAGCTTTCTCAACACTGTGTTGCTTCTTCCCCCAGGAAGGGCTATTCTTCCACTTCTGTGCCACACTGAATGAAAATAATTTGGGTGTCCTTCTCTCAGGTCTTCAAGACAGAATTCTGTCACAAGTACACAACAAAAGCAGATGAGCAAACAAAACAGCAGTGGAAATGAGATGGCGAAAAATCTTGAACACAATCTTCCAGTAAACAGTTCAGTTTCTGTTAGAGAAGTCCTTTTTATACCTACAGAACTTACCATGGTTTAAAAGAGTGCATAAACTTGTAAGTAAGAAAGCCACAGCAAACCTCTGTGTAGGTGGAAACCATATTAACACAGAAATTAGTTCATCAAATTTCAGTCAGTACCACTGCATCGTGGAGGAGCTTTCCAACAGGTCCCAAGATGGACTCATGAAGTGGGGATTAGTCAGAGAACCAATCAATATACTGAGAGATGATTTTATTTGAACTAACTGAACTGGAATTCATCACTATATGAAACAGCAAGTAGAACAAGTAAATAATGTGAAGCAGAAGGAAATTTCACAGAGCGGGCTTAGTAAGGATTGTGAGATTATTGTGAGTTATGCTGGCAGTATCTACTGTATCAACGCAACTACACCAAGACTGTTTCCATGAAGCAGTAGAATTATCTAGGTTAGTAGGGAAATGTTTATGGAAACAGTGTTCTCAGTGCAATTGCAACAACGATGCAAGTGCAGTATGAGCTACTGCAAATGTTTGCACTTGTTGCTCTGAGACAAGGTGAGAAAGAGAAAAGAGAACACACCTGTGAACAACAGAATGATCACATTACTATCTAACTCTCTGACACCCATGAGGGTGAGCTGAGGAAAGAAATAAAAGGTGGACCAAAAGCAAATATTTTCCTTCCTGTTATCAGCCCAGTTCTGCAGCATACGGCCTTTTACTTTTGTAATGTTCAAAAAAAAAAAAAACCGCTCTGTTTATACTTTTTTTATTTTATATATATATCTGACTTTATTTGAGTATCCCAGGGTGTTCCAAAAGCATTCAGGTGTTACGCATTTGAACTTATGGATAGAGGTGAACACAACAAAAACCTCAGTATAGGTTCTACTACCTATACTCAAGCTTACTGATATTTTAGTCCATTGGTAACCTCTTTAACTTGAGGTTAAGAATATATTAAGCACATAGTTCCTTGCATGTTTTCTCTTTGCATGCAGTAATTAACCTCAAAAAGCTTACAGCTGCTAAACTGAGGGTCTTAGTTTGGGTCTGCTGTGTTTATAAATGTTCATAATTCTTACTGTTGTTAATAATGTCTGTAAGTCTCTGAACATCATGACTTAGACTTCTAAAATTTATCTTGTCTGTGAACAATGCAAAACATATGAAGAAACAGTAGAATACATGTGGAAAAAAAAATAATGACTGCCATATATCTATCTATCCATACTGTCTTGTAAATTGAAGCAGCCTAGTTATGCATGAAAATTAACACTGGATGTGAGGCTATCATTATTATTCAAGTGTTCCCAACCCCAGGCAAAATCCTAAAAATTCCCGCCTGTGGCAGAGAAGTACCATGCTTAAATAAAATGAACCATATGAGATGAGGAACAGTAGTTTTAAGAAATAAAATTAAAAAAAAATGCAATGAATCAATGAAATAAACTCAGTGCTGCTTTGTAAAGTACAATGATGCAATGATACAGACTGTGACTGCACATTAAGTTCTACTCATTGCCACTGTGATTTTACTACTATAGAAACCCTGTCCTAATAAATAAATAAATAAAATTGAACAGTCTAGTTTCCTGTTTCTCAGAGCATCTAGACCAATAATTCATCAGAGGACGATGATTAAATTTCTTGATAAGAAAAACTGTTTTCTTGGTCCACTAGTCAATATTTGTTCTAAGCACCAAATATGAAGGATTTTTCTCACAATGCTGTAAAAGTATTTTCATTTGATTACTATTATTTTTAAATCCCCTTATTTCTGGTCTCACTGCTATCCCAGTGAAATTGTTTTGATGGACTAGTGCTGATTCATACAGTCCAAGTTCAAACCATGTTGCCATTTAAATATGCTTTTGTATTGTTGGAAAGAGCAAATATGAAAGAGATGATACAGACTTCATGGACTTAAACATATTAATGTAGAAGAAAGAAGCCAAATAGAAAAGCTAATTTCAATTTTAAGCCTATACAAAAATACAGGTAAATGTATAAATGCATAAAAAGGCATATTCTGGTTTAAGTGTAGGTCTTTCTGTCTTGCCCAGGTCTTTGTCGCTAAAAAACAAAACAACATCTTATACCTGTCCTTAAAATAAAATTCAAACAGTCTTATTAAAAAGTATTATTGGATAAAACAAAGTCACCATTAAAATGCAGCACACATCAGTGGATGCATAAGTCAAGTATATTAGCAAAAAGAATGACTGTACATCTAAGAAAAAAGAAAGCAAAACAAAGAAAGAAGATACACCAACACTACTAATGCTGAAATGTTAGAAGAAAACTATAGAAGAGGTAGAATAACATTGTAAATTATGTTGTTTATAGAATATTAAAAGGAATCCAAGGATCTTTTTTGAAGAATTTTAGTCCAAGTTCCAGTTTAAGATTTATTTAATAGTTTGTACTACCATAACTACATGATTTAAATTGTAGTGCTGCATTTTGTCAGTAATAGTACAGTGGAAATGCATACATTTTTCCAAAGGGGGAAAGAATAAATACATACAGCCTAACTTGATCTGTTAATATATGTATTTGATTATCAAAACAAATGGAGTAAGCTATACTATGTAGATGTGCTGTTACTGCTGCACTCATAACTTCAAGAAAAGCACAGTCCCTCAAGATTTAAAATGCCAGACCCACGGATCTATAATGCTCATAACATCTTACAGTCATTACAAAAATTTAACTGGAATTGCCAGCTGATTTTAACAATACGGTGTGCAAAGAACACACAGTAGAGGAGACAGATCCATTTATGTGCATCTAAGTAGTGAGAAATGATAATAATTTTGCTTTAAGACCTTAAAATAACTGCAGTCCCAGCTTAGAATACCTTAGATATTTTTAATATAATTGTGAGATTTTTTTATTATTATTATTATTTTTAATCTGTACACCATATATAACAGAACATGGGACTACTCTTGGGTTCAGGACCTGACATAGTTACTTGAAAGCGTGAAATAAACTTTAGATCCTAACACCAGAAGTATGAGTTGAGATGCTGGTCAGTGGGTAAGCTCTACAACTGCCATGGTCCCATTAGTTTGTGCATCCTGTGGATAAAGCTGCTTTTCTTCAGCAAAACTCCCCAAATCGTGACAGGAATTAGAGTACCCCAGAACTGGAGAAGACAGAGAAAGGAGAAGACTGAGGATCGCCTCCACCACTCTGTTCCTGCCTTACATCCAGCGCATCTCCATATCACCGAGCATGAGCCACGACCCGAGAGGGGCTCTCTGGGCTTCCACACAACCGCTCTGGCTGGGGCCGAGCACAACTCCACTGGGCAGTAATTAAGAGCAATTGACTGAGGACTTGAGCAGGCATGTCTGCAGCACTCCGGCCAGCCGGGGTGGAACCCGCAGCGAGCCCACCTTTCATTCAAAGCGCCGACGTGGGAACGGGCGCACGATCCCACCGAGGGTGCTGCGCGGTGGTGCGCGCAAGCTCCGCACCGTCCCCCGACGGCAGCGGGGCTCTGGGGGCACACGGCCCCCACCACCCCCGCCACCCCCGCCGTGTGACCGGTAGGACACATCCTGCCCGGCAGCGGAGAGGGGGACAGCGGCCGGCCGCAGCCCGGCGCGGCGGGGGCCGGGGATGCGCGGTCCTCCCGGCGGAGCCCCCTGTCCTCGGGAGGGACAGCATGCGGCTTGGATGCTTTGAACGGCGGGGAAATGTCCCAGCTTCGCCTCGGTCTGGGCACTTTGGCTGATTCGCGCCGCTGTGCACCTGTGGGCTCATTGGTGGTGCATTCCTCCGCTGCCGGACCCCTCGAATGGGAGCTTCGGTGTCACCTCTTGGGGACCCCAGGCAAGATTGTGTGTCCTAGCTCAAACCAGTGCCTCAATAGTGTTGAAGCTTAGTTTAAAGCTTGCTTCTTCTTTCACCCTCTTTTCCCGAGGCTTTCCACTCTCCCTCTTTCCCGTGCTTCCCATGCGGAAATGTTTAGTAAGCAGGAGGGACAAATACCCCCATCTTGTTTGTCATCCCCTGGCCACTTTGGCCGCCTCCAGGGATACGGCTTAATGCCCTATTCTGAAAGCGATCGAGCTTCCTGCGTGGTGCTAGAGCATTAGGGGGGGAAGGAGAGGCCGGGCCGACACCCCCACTGCTCCCCGCCCTCTGGTGCAGGCCCAGCGGACGGGGTCGCTGTGCTGGGGAGAGGAGGGCCCGAAAATGCCGGGTCTGAGCGACTGGTAGCTCCTTTCGAGGGGTCCTATGGCCAAGCGCTGCGGAAGAAGGAGGAGAAAATAATAATAAAAATTGTAGGGACCTGCAGCTCAGTAGAACGCATCAAGGAAAGCTTCCCTCTAATGAATTTATTATTATTATTATTATTATTATTATTATTATTATTATCATCATCATTATCATTATTATTATCATTATTATTATTATTATTATTAGGCACATAATCCCCGAGCTATGGTGCTTTCCGACGAATCTTCTGACAAGTGTTGCAGTTCACCACTGCGTGCGTAGTGTCTTGGAAACAATGCAGTAGCTGGAAAACTTGGGGACGGAGGAGAAAGGTCAAGGGTAGAGGCTAGCCAGTTTTTTGCTGTCTCGGATGAATAATCATAAATAATCAAAGGATTGTCATCAGCTGCACCGACCACAAGACTGGGGAAAAGGGGGAGAAAGAGGAAAAAAAAAAAAAGGAAGAAGGCGACAGTTTTGCAGCTCTGACACCTTCCCGACCAGGACCTCTGGTGCGCACAGCCCTGCGGATGGGGCAGATCCGCCCCGTGGAGCAGCTCCGCACCCGCGGAGCCAGGCTGTGGGCAGCCTCCCCGCTCCCCGGCGGCAGCCGGGAGTCCCCGCCGCCGCTCGTCGAGTCCCGCCGGCGCCGGCTTTTCGCTTCGAAATTCCCCCTGCGGAGCCGCCCGAGTCCCGATTCTCCATCCCTGCTCCCCACCCGCCGCGGCGCGGTGGTGCGCGTTAGTTACGCGAGTTACTTGCGTGGGGCTCACTGCGGGAAGCCCGAGGGAGAGGGGTGGGAACGCTGGCCACAGCGGGCTCACCCACGGCTGGCTGAACCAAAGAGTTAAAATATAAAAGCGCAAAATGTTGGTTTTTTTTTTTTTTTTTAAATATTAATGTTCTTATAACGGAAGTTCTTATCAGTGGGTTGCACTGTACTTGGCAAACAAGCCTTTTTACCTTTTAAACAAATAATTCATTAGGTAATTAAATTCAAGTGAGATTACTCTAATTAAATATACACTGCTGTTGAATCATAATTTCTATGTGGCCTAGTTAAAGATGAACGATCTCTTATTCCTGAAAAAAAAAAAAAAAAGAAAGGCTTTAAAAGAATTCCCCAGTGACTGGAATAATAGATTTATACACCATCATACAGAGGTCATTTCAAAAAAGAAGAGACACCAAACACAACATAAAGGGACTTTTCATGTCTGGAGATACTAGAATTTCAGGTTTTATTGCTGCGAGTTCTATTAAAAGACTTTGTGGAACCTAGGAGGAAATCAAAATTATCTTTCAAAAGGCGATAAGTTATATAAATATGTGCACAAACAGAAGTGTGTCTCTGAAGGTATTAGTTCTGCACAATTTCAGAAGAGTAGCTACTAGGCCTCAAAGGAAACAGCGCATCTTGAAATGCTCTGAAGGCTTACATTGGCCAAAATAAGGCAGGACTTCAGCAAAATTAGAAGTAACTTTGTAGCCAACGATGTGCTCTATGTCCTGGTTCCCTTTAATAGCATTAGGCGTTCAAACCATAAAGACTAATCTGGAGAGTAGAAGTTCCTGCTCTCTGCTTTGATCTCCTTCCTCTTGGCTGTTTAAAGCTGACAGTTTGGCTGAATGGCATTCACTGCTTTCATTTGTAAGACATGAGTTTCCTAGTGTTCCAGAGCTAGCAGCTACACCTGTACTGCAGGAATTTACATTGCATTGCTCCAGGATGGCATTGATTTGGGACGGGTGAAATACAAACACAAACTAATTAAAAACTGCATAATGCAGCCCTACAGGAACAAGACAGAAAAACAAATAAATACAACTGCAGCTGGCACGGCAATTGTGCCTCTGCCCCCAAGCAACAGTCTGGTGACATAAAATTATAAACCTTTAAAATCTCACATAATTGCCGTTGATCATTTCGGAGACAAAATGGAAATTATTTTGTTAATTAAGTTCAGATACATAAAATATTCATAGGTAGGTAGACAGACGGATGGACAGATAGATATAGAGAAGTAGATGATTCATTCTATAGATCTGTCAGCTTGTTTATATAGGCCTGTGTGCATAGCTTTAACAATTCATTTGCAAAACAGCTAAGGAAGGAAACATCTATGCATTCGCATTCAGAAATAAGTACAAGTTGCAACCGAGGTGGACTGAGAGGTTTAATAAAAAGTCACTGCCAGAATACTTGGGGAAAAAATCAATTTCTCTTAATTTGCTAAAATAGAGAGAGAGGGAAATTTCTTTTGTATTAATGCCCCCTCTCTCTGAATAACATAAGCCTTGTAAACGCCTTATTAGCTGTTACCTTGAATGCAGTCAAATGCTTCAGCTGATCAGACTACGACTCCTCCCTGCATTATACATACCTACGTGCTCGCATTTAGGGGATCGGCCAGATATCCCTGACTGCAACTTTGGATTTGTTTGGACAGACCAAAACATTCGTTTGCACGGTCAGAGGTCTGAAGACTGCTGTTGTTGTGAATTACATTTACTAAAAGAGTGAGATTTTTTTTATTATTTTTTATTTTTCTCTCCCACAGAATTGTTCATCAGATTGGGCGTGAAGGGGAGGGAGGGGGAACCTGGCGCTGCAGAGATACATCGCCTCTCCGCCTATAATTGTTTGACACATGCCCTGTTGTCACAAAGTGGGGTTGTTTCCCAGACCCTGCTGGAAAAAGGTGCAAAGTAATAATGAGTGTTTAACAAGGCTCATAAATCAGGGCTGATGAGAAGCGCTCGGGACGGACGCTCGGGGAAGACAGGGCCTGGCAGCGGGAGACCAGCGAGAGGAAACGAGCACGGCGGTAGTGCAGAGTGGGAGCAGCGCTACCCACACCCCAAAAAGTGCAAGCCGTAAAATACAGCGCGACTCCATGCTAGATCAGATATAATGCACTTAATGAAAACTCAGTCTACTGATCCAAATAGTCGACAGTCGGTGCATAATTATAAGCTAGGCAAGATATATTAAATTAATGGATTCAGTCCTGCACAGATGTATCATTAGAATGTATAGGATTGATATTTAACATGGTACAGTTATTTTAAAATTATACATTAAAAAAAAAAGAAAAAGTAAGAAAAAAAGGCAGTGTAACTACGTGGTAAGACCAGTGAGAAAATTAGCATCGTAAGGATAATCTATTTTTGGTAGGCTTTTTTTTTTTTTTTTCTTTTTCCCCTTCACATTCTTTCCACAGGAAAGACCATTGACGCAGACTATTAACTAAAGAGATCATCTTAAATTTCTTCGTCTTATTACCGGTTCGAACTAAAAATCAAGAGAGGATTTGCAGAAGAAATCGTTGCCAGGATGTTTCAAAGCAGTCACAGAATTAAATGAAAACTTTTCTTCTTCTCGAGCCACAAACAAGGCGCTTTAGCGATTAAGCCTCCCTTTCTTTTGGTAGATCTTATTATCAACGCCGCATAAACCCCGAGTTTTGCTAGGCGCACGTGTATCTGTATGCAGATACAGTGCACAAATGCGTGCATCTCTGTGGAAATCACACGGGTGAACTGTAACCTAATAAATATCTGAACTCCATTCTCAAAGTGTGCTCTGCTTAGTATCTTATTCTTCCCATAGTTAGGTGTCTCCTTTCAACATCTCTGTCATCTCCATTTGAAGATATTTTCAGCGGTTTATCACTGCCATCTCCAGCCCTGCACATTTGCAGCAGGTTATCACAATTGCCAGTCCCCCCTGGCTGATGTGTTGTGTTGATTACCATCAGTGCCCTCAGATATTTGGTGCGGATTCCCAGCACTGCAATATCCACTCTTAGGACATCTGGAGCAGATCAAAATCACTGACTTCATTTTTCAGTAGAGTCAGTGTTAAAGCTCCACATATCCTCTTTGCAAACATACCCTTTAGTCAATTCCTGCAGAACCAGCCTTTAGTTAAAATTCGGCCAAGCAGCGACCCCTATGTCTGGATTTGCATTTCTTATCGGACACCTATCTAAACTGACTTGTTAATAATAAAAAGAAAATCTCTTGGCAGTGGATGCATCGCCTTAAGAAACTGGAAGGATCACACTGTCTTAGCAAACTCCTTCTCCGGAAAGGCTCTTTAAGGAGAAGTTTATCTGCCCAATGATCTCTGAATTATGCGAGCGTGGCCATTTAGGTCGATTTACTTTAAACAGTATACAATTTATTTTAAGCGATTACCTTAGGTATAATCACATTATACCCAGCGCTGCTATATATTTCTCTCCCGCTTGTTTTCAGATGCACATCCGCTCTCCAGTGGAAAGGTGACTCTGTTTTTCACTCTGAACTCAATTCCTTCCTTGCTACGTGACTCTTCAGCGTTTTAAAAGCTCTGTTCGGCTAATGAGTTGACACCGCGTTCCTTTTTGTTAGATTTTGCCGAAAGTTAAGGAGACATTTGAACAACCACAGCACAGGTCTCGGAAAAAAAATATAAAAAAGAGACGTTAAATATTTTTTCCCCGAATTACTTTTAAAAAGACTTTTTCGAAAACACTGTTTTATTCAATCTCTTTAAAATTTCAAGCTAATTTATGGGTGGGGAGGGGGGCCGGTGATCACACCAATCTTTTGGACTGTTTAGGGTTTAGGGAAAGATTTTCCTGGTGCTTCTGGCAGCTGACGATGATATTTGTAATTTTCCGTACACTTTCGTTCTTTCCGCACTTTCCTGATTAAGCTCCTGCTATAGGTCTTGTATGGGGGAAATAAACCCAAGATCTCCCAAACCTTCACTAAACTGATTTTCAAGCTAAGTAGCATAGTGTAGCAGCTCTGGTCCCCCCTTACTTGCACACGGAGGAAAAAAAAATAAAAAGGGCTTTGAAAGGTTGCATGCTAAAGTGACTTAATAAACTGTGAGAAAAATGGGCAATGTCCAATACAGGAGCGGGAATTGCGTGGTGAGGGATTCGCATTTACTGATCAGAAGTGTGCATAATTAATCGCGCTCGCAGGACCCTGCTCATCCTCGCGACGGGATCTTTGCAGATGAGAAACAAAGATCTCCTCCCAGCCCTGCAACTTTCCCCCTCCACGGCGCGTTTCCTTCTTTTTTTTTTTTTTCTTTCTTAATTTTTCCCTTCCCATTTTGTCCTGTTTCCAAACCACCGTTCCAGGTAACCCGTACTTTTTTTAATTATTATTTTTGTTTATTTGATTTATTTCCATGCAAAGCGAACAATAGCAAAGTTCGCCCCGAAAAAAAAAAAGATGCTGCGCTGATAATAAAACAAGAGGGGCATTTTTTTTTTTTCTTGAACCGATCTGAGCGGGATGGAGGCGGCTGGGGGAGGGGGTGACTCACATTTCTTAAGCCTCCAAGTGGAAACCTTTTTTCTGGATACACATTCCGCCCAGATCTAAAGCGCTAAGAAGATTTCGGCAGCGTCGG